>NW_023270855.1:7802616-8074945 GCF_011800145.1 Mirounga leonina
ATAAATAAATAAATAAATAAATAAATAAATAAATAAATAAATAAATAAATAAAACTTTTTAAAAAGAGATAAAAAGATGCATTAGTTAACTTGAAAAGAACAGGGAGGATTGGCTTCAGGTATGGTTATATCTTGGTGCTCAAATGAGACCTTTCCATCTCTCAGTGCAGCCTGCGTTCTGTTATCTTCATTCTCAGGAAGGTGACAACACTCCTCCCTATCAGTAACTGCAGCAGAAAGAGATGCTCTGTTCTGAGGTCCAGGCATGACATGTTGGAGCAGACTGAGGTCTAATATGACTAGAGCAGAAGGTGTGGGCCAGAGCACCTGGGCCTGGTCTTAGAGATCTCAGTGAGGACTTTGGACTTAGTTCTGAGCGTGCTGGAAGCCGTTGGAAGGTTTTAAGCAGGGAAGTGATGTGATCCAGTTTCTGTTTTAGGGATATCAGTGTGGTTGTTGTGTGGAGAATGGGTTGTGGGAGCAAGGAGGCAGCAGCAGGATCGATGAGGAGTCTGGGCCAATCGCCCAGGTGGGCACTGATGGTGGAAATAGAAATGGAGAGAAGAGGATGGAGTTGAGAAGCACTTAGGAGAAAGCCTGGACCAAGCTTGGAGTCTAGGTGAAGGTAGGAGCACTGGTAAGAACTTGGCAGGGCCTCAGCCCCAAAAGAACTGGGGTATGGGAGGGAGCTCTGTGCCAGAGACAAGGCAAGAGCCAGTCCCTAGATTTGGGGTCTCTTTCCCAACAGAACACAAGCCCCCTAGGCTGAAGGTCTGGGATCTTTGAATCCCACCCACCCAGTTAGAGACTACCTGGGTCCAGAGCCTAGAGTCTGCAGGTGGGGTCCAGATGACTCCAGCTGTGAGGAATGGAGTGTTGAGAGGGCAGGGAGCCTACCCAGCAGAGAGCAGGAAACCCATAATTGCGGGAACTTCCCACTCATCCATGAGCACTGCCCCTTCCTCCAGTCCTGGGCCCGGGGCAGGCCAAGATCCCCTGAAAGAAATACCAAGGCCCAGGCTGTGTCCCAGAGTTCCTCAGGACCTGTTCAGACCTTCTCCTAGTGCCTAAGGCCAGCTCAGGGTCTCCCCTGCCCACCAGGGAGATTGGCACAAGTCATATGCAAGGGAAGAATTGCCCAGAGCCTAGACTTTCCAAAGACAGTAGACTTACATTGGGGTTATCCACCTTCTGACCCACCAGACTGGACTAAGTCTTGGGCCATTTCTAGAATGGGTCTACTTTTAGATGTCCAAGCAGATAGGTCACGAGCATTTTTCTGAGGTTCTGTCCTGCCCAGGTTTCAGGTTTCAGGTATGGCCAGATGCAGGTGTAGCTGATTTAAGCCTCCTAGGACAGGTAACTGGGGCAGTTCTCAGACTGCATGTTTCAGAAGGGACTTGGGTGTCCACGTACCATTCTAGGGATATGTCCATTCCCAGATCTGGAAGCTAGTGAAGAGAAGGCTGAGGCACAGAGAACTCAGGAGAGTTGGGTTGCATTTGGGAGCATGGCTGGGCTCAAGGTCATCTATGGAGCATGTGTTTGGAGCTCAGCACTTTCACACACATCGTCTCTTCTAATAGGACAACCCTGCAGGGCAGTGTTGTTATTCCCACTTTACAGATGAGAAACAGGCTGAAAAAGGGCCTGCATGGTGTTTGTCATATAATAAGTTTCCAGAAAATCTGAAATTTTCTCCTTGCTCCCTGGAGATCATACACTGAATGTCATAGCTTCCCACTTTGGGAAGAACCTTTACAGCAAAGGAAATCAATCTTTTCACTGCATGAACCCACCATCTCTCCTCTCCTGCCTTCCTTTCTTCCTTCCCTTTATTCTTCCTTCCTTCCTTCTTTCCCTCCCCAACTAGGACCCACTATGTATTAGACACTGTGCTAGGCCTTAGCAGTACAATAGTGATTAAAACCCAGACACAGGCCCTGCCCTCAGTGATCTAGTGTTGAACATGAATCCAACATGTAAAATACAGCCATGGTGAGTGTGACAACAGAGAATATAGTGCATCAGGGAAGGCCTCCCTGAGGAGTTGGGCTTAAGTTGAGAATAGGAGGATGAGGAGGACTTTACTAGGTGATGATGGGGAGGGAACAGTATTAGCATTCCAGGCAGAGGGAACAGAACAGACGAAGTCCTAGTGGGGAGAGTGAGCAGTGTGGCTAGAACAGGGAGAGTGAGGAGAATGGGGTGTTGGATGGGGCTGGTGGAGCCTGGGCAGGCCACCCAGGGCTTAGAAGATCACATAAAGGAGTTTTGTCTTTATCCTAAGGCAAGGTGGATCAGGGGAGGTTGTGATATGATTGAAATTGCTTTCCCGAGTGGCAACAGGGAAGCCAGTTAGGGAGTTACTACCATCATCCAGGGAAGAGATGAGAAAAATAGGGGCAGGGGCTGCGAAGATGCTGGGAAATGAGCAATTTTAAAAAATGTAAAAAGAGCAAAATCAATTTGGACGTTGGAGAGGAAAGTGACAGTGGTGACTTGTTTTCTGAGCTGTCTGCCTAGAGAGAAGATGAGGCCTTCTAGGTGACAGTGAACCCCAGGGGAAAATGAGGTGGGGTGGGAAAACTTAAGGGTTAGATTTCAGACAGATTAAATTTGAACCCCGACCTCACACCATACACCAATCAAATTGAGGTAGGAGGGAACAGAGGGAGAAATCCTCAGGACATTGGATTTGGCATTGATTTCTTAGATATGACAACAAAAACACAGGCAACAAAAAAAGAATAGATAAGTTGGACTTCATCAAACTTGAAAACTTTTGTACATCAAAGGATACTATCAACAGAAAAACCATAGAATGGGAGAAAATACCTGCATATCATATATCCAATAAGGGATTATTATCCAAAATATATAAAGAATGCTTACAATTCAACAACAACAAAAAAGACAATCCAATTCAAAAAACGGGCAAGGGACTTGAATAGACATTTCTCCAAAGAAGATATACAAATGGCCAATAAACACATGAAAAAATGCTTAACATAACTAATCATCAGGGAAATGCAAATCAAAACCACAATGAAATTCCACTTCACACCCATGAGGATAGCTATTACAGAAAACAAAAAGCAGAAAATAACAAGTATGGGCAAGGATATGGAGAAATTGGGATCCTCATGTGCTGTTGGTGGGAATGTAATATGATGCAGCTGCTGTGAGAAATGGTGTGGTGGTCCCCGCAAAAATTAAACATAGAATTACCATATGATCCAGCAATTCCACTTCTGGGTATATAACCAAAAAACTGAAAGCAGGGACTCAAACAGATATTTGTACACACAAGTTCATAGCAACATTATTCCCAGTAACTGAAAGGGGAAAGCATCTCAGATGTCTATCAACAGATGAATGGATAAACAAAATGTGGTCTATACATATAAAGGAATATTATTCAGCTTTAAAAAGGAAGGAAATTCTGACACATGTTAAATGGATGAACCTTGAAGATGTTGTGCTAAGGTATAATAAGCCAGTCACAAAAGGACACATACATATTGTAGGATTCCACTTATGTGAGGTCCCTAGAGCTGTCAAACTCATGGAGACAGAAAGTAGGATGATGGCTGCCAGGAGCAGGGGGAGGGGAATGGGGAGTTTGTGTTTAATGGGGACAGAGTTTCAGTTTGGGAAGATGGAAGAGTTCTAGAGACGGTTGGTGGGGATGGTTGCACAACAGTGTGAATATACTTAACTCCACTGGATTATACACTTAAAAATGGTTTAAATGGTCAATTTTATGTTACGTAGGTTTAACCACAATAAAATGAAAAGTAAATTAAAAAAATAAATTGAGACAACTCGTAGATCTGGATGTAAAAGCTACAACTGTAAAGCTTCTGGAAGAAAATATAGAACATCTTCACCACCTAGAAGAAATGATTTTTCAGAGAAAATATAAGAGACACTTATTGTTTTAAAGAAAACCCAGACAAGTTGAACTTGGGTATGTTGAGTATGACGTGTGGGGACATCCAGATAGAGAGGCCAGGTAGGAAGCTGGTGTCTGTCGCTCATGGTGAGGCCTGGGCTGGAGGAACCACCCATGAGGCTCCCACGTCAGCTGATATGTCAAGCTACAATCTGTGCCTTTGGGGCCCACAGTGGGGTCACCTGCCTTATGACCCACCCAACTAGACTAAATGACTTTGGCCACTTCTGGAATGAGTCTAGTTGTGGATGTCCAAGCAGATAAGCCCTGAGTGTTTTCCCAAGGTATGTGCTCTAGTTAGCATCTCACTGGGGTGTGACAGACCATCTATCTATTTCTCTAGCCAGACCTGGGGTGCACTATGATAACAGCTCTCTGCCCAGCTCTGTCGCCTTCACTCCTGTCCCCAGGACTAATGGGGAGTCAGATGAAATCTAATTTCTTCTCAACTGGAGGCTGATCAGTTACAGTTATAGGAACTTGCCGTCTGGAAAAAAATAGCTTTGCATTTTGCATGGGAGAGCACAGCAACTGAGTTCTTTCTTCTCGGCCATGCTGGCGTGGAGGGGAGTTGGTCACTACAGGATTCGGAGCCACTAGACCATTGGAAAGCTGTGGCGTGAGAAGTGATTTTCAAGTGGCCTTGCTTTACTGAGGGTCTCTAGGCAAGGGGTTCCAGCCTTGAACCTTGCTCTCTCTAACCATCCCCGGGCCCCTGCATTTCCTGGCTCGACCACCTCGGTGCTGTTTCTACACAGCATTCACTGGAAAGCAGGGAGTTCACTTGGTCCTGCTCGACAGTGATGCTTAGTCTTTGTGGAGCGATGGGGTCCTTGGAGCAGCTGGTGAAAGTCACAGGCTTCCTTGGCAGAAAAATGTGAATCTACACAAACCTCTACAATGGGCCTTTACATGGGCCTCAGCTAAAGACAGAATGGTTGGGGCTCCCCGTAATAGCACTGAGGCCACCCAAAGTGTCTTCCTGCTTTGCCCTCTGGTTATCTCCCAGGCGAGATAGGATTGTGCCAGTTTTGCAGGTGGAAAAACTGAGTCTCAGAGGGGTAACCCAAGCTGCCTGCCTTGTCCTGAAAGAAGTAACTGGGCCTGTGAGCTTGGAATTCCCAAACTCCCCTTCTTCTCCTGTATAGTCGGGAGTCCCCACCCTTAGCTTCTCTGACTGAAGCAGTCAGTGGTGGGAGGCCCTGTTCCTCAGAGGGTAGAGCTCATGTCTGAATCATCTTTGAATACCCAGAGACCAACCCAAGACCCCAGGATCAACCATATGAATGATAAGAGTGTATGCATGGGGGTGGGGGTGCCTGGGTGGCTCAGTCAGTTAAGCGTCTGACTCTGGATTTCAGCCCAGGTCATGATCTCAGTGTTGTGAAATCGAGCCCCACATTGTGCTCTGCCCTGGGTGTGGAGCCTGCTTAAGATTCTCTCTCTGCCCCTCATGCCCTCCTCCCTTTCTTAAAAAAATAAGAGTGTATGCATGGGGCATTGCCGACTGGAAGGGCCTTTGGCTTCGGAGGAAGAAGTGCTCTTAGATATCAGCTCTGTCCATGCTAGCACTGTGATCTGGGCCTCTCTGAGCCTCAGTTTCCCTGTCTGTAAAATGGCACCATGCTCTGCATTTCACAGGCTCTGTTGCACATCACCTTCCCCAATTCCTAAGAGTCATGTGTAAATAGCCCCATCTCACAGATGAAGACATTGAGGCCCAGAGCAAGCCAGTGACCTGCCCAAGGCCATGTGGCCAGTAGCAGAGCTGGAATCGAATGCAGGCCTGCCTAACCTCAGTCTGTGCCCTTGACCAAATGCAGGGAGTCCAACACCTAGTAGGTGCTTCATAGATGGACAAGTTGCCCCTCTCCAGTCCCCCCAGCTAGAGGGCCTTTTCAGCAGGAGCCTGCAGGTGGTGACATCCAGCATAAGACCGAATAAAAGTAATTGGGGGGGATGCAGGAGCTTTGACATGACCCCTTCAGGTCAGGTCCCCTGCTCCCCAGTGAGCTCTTTGATTTCCTATTCATGACTCATGTCATGAGCATGGGGCAGGAGTGAGGGAAGATGAACTTGGTTGCCCTTTTTTCTCTGCTTTTTTCTTTTTACTTTTTTCTCCTCTTGTTGCAGTGGCAGGTGGGAGGCCCAGCAAATGCCCAGTGTGGCCACCCCTCATTCTCATGCCCACACACCTCCTCCCTCGGTTAAGCTCCCTCTCTGAGTCTGTTCAGAGTGGCAGCCCAGGCTCAAACTAGAAGTGATGAAGTCTACGTTCTCAGCCCACCCCAGATCTGATGGTGCACTTCAGACTAGTGGGTGACAGACGCTGAGTGCATGAGGGCTCACTGTGAGCCACGGATGTGCTGGGCCCAGGAGCACAGGTGGATCAGCCGCCTCCCCCAAGGAGCTCCCGGGAAGGCAGTGACAGTGTGGTGTACCCAGAAGGCCATAGAAGCAGAGATGGGTGTTGCAAATCTGCCGAGGAGGTTAGAGAAAGCTTCAGAAGAGCAAAAGTTGGAAGTAGCCTTTGCCTATAGGAGGGCACTTCGGGCAGGGGCAGCTAACTGGGCAGATGCCTGGAGGTGTGGAAGCTCACAAAGGGGTTTATCACAATTGTAAGGAAGGGTACAAGGAAGGGACCGGAGGACATGAGACTGGAGAAGGAGATAGGGCCTGTGTGTGAGGCTCCAGATTTTGAACCCTGTCCTGAGAACATCAGAAAGCCACCTGATCAGGCTGGCCAGTGTGGCTGCATTCTCTCTCTCTGCTTGACCTCTAAAACGCTGGGGGCTCAACTCTGAGCCTCTTCCCTTCCCTTACTTCTCTCTCTCTCCCTTTCGATGATCTCACCCTATCCTATGGCTTTAAATACCATCCTTAAGCTGCTGATTCCCATATTTATATCTTTAGCCAGAGCCTCTCTTCTGCACCTCCAACTCATCATCCAACTGGCCACTTGGCATCTCTACTTGGATTTCTCACAAGCATCTCAAAGTTAACAAGTCCAAAACGGGATTCTTGATCATGTCCACCCACCCCCAAAACCCGTTCCCTCCCCGACTTCCCATCCCAGGAAGTGGCACCACCATCATCCACCCTGCTGCTGAAGGCAGAGCCTTTATCATCCATGCCTTCCCGCCAGCCCCGGGCCCTGGCTCACCCTCTTGGTTCTGCTTCCTAACTCCCACCCACCCACGCCTCCTCAACACCACGGCCGCCCTGTCCACACTCTCCTGGGTGACGCAGTAGCTGCCTTTCTCCCACTCTCCCTCTCACCCCCTGACAGTCCATTCTCCAGTGGATGATGGATCTTTAAACAAACAACTCTGTGCTAGTCTGCTGCCTAAAGTTCTTTAGAGACATCCCTCTGCACCTGGAGTCAAATCCAGATTCCTCAAGGAATCTGAGCTTTGCACTGCCCACCTCTGAGCTCGCCTCTGCTCACTGCCACTCACTCACAAGCAAGCCCCAGCCACGCTGGCCCTCTTTGGATCATTAAAAGCACACCCAGCCCCTTCCCACCTCCAGGCCTTTGCCTGTGCTGTTCCTTCGGCCTGAAACACACTGACCCCAGCTCTCTGCACATCCACCTGGTGAAATAGGTCCCCAGGCAGCTGGTCAAAGTGCCGTATTCTCTTCATAGCACTTTGCACGGTCCATCTTTCCCAGCAGAGCAAGCACAGTGCCCCAGGCACACAATAGGGCTTGCTTAAATAGCTGTGGAGTGAATAAACCCAGGAACAGCAGAAGGGGCCCTAGAAGCAGATCATGGGAGGGAGAATGAGACCTGACCAGCCAGCAGAAGGGCACACAGAGGACGGGCACTAGCACCAGGCGGGATGTTTGGGTTTCACTGGAGAGGCACTGGGGAGCCATAGAGAGTTCTAAACCAGAGTCAGAGAAGTGGAAGCGATCATTGGAGCTGGGGAGGCTGTATGTGTGGTGGTCACGGGATTGGGGTCTGGAATCAGACTGCCTCAGGTCAGGTCTTGCTTCAACAGCTGCCCAACTGAGACCTTGGCTAAACCATGTAGCTTATCCTTGGTAAATTAGGGCCAGCTAACAAAGCCTACACATAGGGGTCCTGAGATGTCAAAGAAGGAGATGGTGCATGGAGAGTTCTCGGGACCTCATAAGTGCTCAATAAACAGGGGCCGATACTGCTACTTCAGGGTTGTGGGTCTACTTAGTAAGACCGTGAGTGGCAAACATCACATGTGGTGCCAGGAAATCAGCCCTCCCCTGTCCTGAAGCTCACAGTTTGATGGGGGAGATGGGCACATAGCTCTGTCCGTGGTTCCCTGGGACAAGGACTGAGCTGAAGTTCCAAGCCAGGCCCTGTGTGAGCAGAGCATTAAGTCTGGGGAGAGTCAGGAAGGCCTCTTAGAAGAAGTGACATTGGATTTGGGGGAGACAGGTTCCTTGAGAGAATATTTTGAGTCAGCAGCCACTGGCCCAGGAACAAGAGAGGAGGGAGGTGTGTTCTGGCTGCTCAGCTCCCAAAATACCCCGGATCCGAGGGCGGACAGCCCAGCAAGCCCCAGGAGCCACCACTGTGCCTTTCCTGGCCAGGTTCCCGTGACCTTGGAGCAGTCTTTGCACTGCCCTGTGCCCCCAGGTGGCAAGAGGGGCTGAAGGCGGGAGGCCAGGGCCAGAGCACCGGCCCTGGCCAAGGGGGCTGGGTGGCCAGCTCAGGCACCCGGGATAGCCCATTCTCCTCCTGCTCACAGGCCCCTGAGCTACCCTGTGACCGGAGTCACGTTTGCATTTTGGCTTCTGGACCAGTGGCTTGACCTCCAGGGTGAAAGGGCTCTGTCCCTCCCTCTTCCTCTGCCTGAGTGTCTGCTTCAGTCTCCGTGCCTTTCCTCCAATTCCTCTGGCTCTTTTTGCTCTATCCCTGTCCCTCCTTCCTTCTCTTTCCCTCTCTCCATCCCTCTCCTCCTCCCTCTTTCTATCTACCTTCCTCCCCCTCTTCTCTCTCTCCCTCCTCCCCCTCCTTTCCTCTCCTTCTCCCTCCCACCCCTGGCTCTCAAGTTCCCTCTGTCTTATAGCTTCTCTTTCTCCCCTTTCTCTTTCCCTCCCCCCTCCCTCCTCTCCCTCCCTCCTGTAAGAGGCACCCCAGAACAGCCTCTCTCTGCCCCTGTAAAGACCAGAGCCCAGGCTCCAGCACCACCAGCCCCCCACCGAACACATACATCCTGGCCCAGCCTGACCCAGAACACAGGGAGGAGGGCAGGATTGGCCAGAGGGGTGGATGCTGAGACTAATGCAGATCGTGGGGGATGGAGGGAAGGGTCCTATCCTTCCCCCCCACCCCACCCCCCACCTTCCCTCACCCCCGTGTCAGAGCTGAGGGCCAGGAGGAAGTCCCTGAGCAGTGTCCTCCCCTCCATGCAGCTGCTGGGCTCCCCGGGCGGTCAGACAGCAGGTCGGGTCACTGGGCCCATTCAGCAGAATTATAAATAGCAGCTTGTGTCTGGCCTGGCCCACAGAGCAACCACGGCCACCGCAGAGCACCCCAGGCCCCCTGTCCTCCACCCCTCCAGCCATCCCTCTGAGGCAAGGCCGGCCCCTCCCCTGTGCTGCCAGCGGGTCCCCAGGTCAGTATCTGATGTGCTGTCACCATGGTAACCTGCATGTCCCTAGCAGGCTCAGGTTGCGGGAGGTGGGGGTGTGGGCAACCCAGGAAGAGGTCCAATGGCCTGGAATCAAAGGTCACTGCTCTATGCTGGGGCTTGCTGGCTCTCTTGGGGGCTGGGGAGTGGGGTCCTGTCCCCCAGAAATCTCACCCTGCTAGGGGACATGGGGCAGAGATGTCTGACCCTGGGAGGCCTGGCAGAGGGGCACTGCCCCAGGCCTCTGCCAGTGAACTGGGCACAGCGGGTCAGCCCAGGACTTAACGCAAGAGAGATGTGGATTCAAATCCCACATCCCCACCTACTGCTTAGGTCACCTGGGGACCACCACTTAACCCTCCAAGGGCAGCATCCTCAGTGTTGAGACCGGAAGCGTAATACTCCTCCCCTTGCTGAAGAGGAGGTTGCTGAAGAGATCAAAGACTACCAGCTATGAGGTCCTTCAGTCCTCACTCATACCCTTTTTGTCGCTGGGGCCAGTGCAGGGCCAGGGTGGATCTTACAGACTTCTGAGTCACACTGACCTGGGTTCCTATCCGGCCTCTGCCATTCACCAGCTAAATGATCTGAAGCAGGTTGCACAATCTCTCTGAGCCTCAGTTTCCCCATCTATAAAATGGGCATGAAGTCAGCATCTACACGTCACTGTGCTGTTTTCAGGATGAGCTGGGCCTCGGTGGGAAGAGCTGTTGGCACAGCGCTGGGCACAAAGCCAGTGTCCTGCACGTGGCGCCTGAACTTGCCATCGCTTTCTGAACTGTCACTTCTCTTCCAACCTTCCCGACAGAGAAGCCCCTGCTCCTTCGCCACCACCTGGTCATGTCAGGCCACGCCCCTTCCCTCCCAGGTCTGTCTCCCCATCTGTGGAATGACAGCAAGACCACTGAGGCCCTGCCCGCATCTGAGATCGCTATATCTCGAGCAGCCCCACTGGGCTGGGCTGTATCTATTATTATTTACTGACACCCTCACCCGGGCCCTGTCCTCGACGCCCGAAACTTGAGCTGCACAGTTGCCTGGCAACCAAGGTGCCATCTTGGGAGGCTTGGGTGTCAGGGTGTCCAGCGGCAGCCCCCTCCCCGAAGCCCGGAGGCCCATCCCTGGACAGCCAGGGAGTGGGAGGGCTCTGGGCAGGGGCCCTTGCCTGGGCCAGCCCAGAGGGGACCTCCTCTTCCCCTCCTATCTGCCCAGGTCCAGCCTGTCTCTGAGCCCACTCTCTCAGAGTAAAGGGGGCCACCGGCCTGGGATATTTTTATAGGTGGGGCACGTGGTCAGGCTCAGAGACTGAGAAATCGGAGCCTCCTTGCACTGCTAACTGACAGGCAGCTGCCACTGTCACCCTCTTCCTGGAAGCCTGCAGCCCAAGTGTGCCCAAAAGCATGCAGAATTCCCTGACCCTCTCCTAGCACTATCCCTGGGAAGCCTGACGCCACCTCCTGGAGCTCCCGGGGCTCTTTTCATGCCACACTTAACAAATCCTATCACCCTCATGTTTACCTGGATGATAACCTGTTTGCCCTCTCCCGTTTTCATTCATTCACCCAAGACGTATTTTACTGAGCATTCATCTCAGCTCTACTGCGTCTTGCTTGGGTTACCTCAGGCAACTTCACCTCTCTGCCCCAGTTTTCTTTTCTGCAAAATGGGGTAACAATACCTGCCTCATAGAGTTGTGGTGTGGATCCAATGAGATGACATCTACAAATGTGCCGATGCTTGGCACGTAGAAAAATGCTCTGTAAATGTCAGATTATTGTGATCGTTTTTATTAAATGGGTACAAAGCATAGACACTGTACCACACAGGGAGGGAAGGAGGCAAAGCTTTTTGAGAACAGGGCTGGGTCTGGTTCCCCTCTATTCACATTGTATCTCATAGGACCTGGCACGTAGTGGACCCTCAGCAAAAGTTTGCCAAAAGAGCAGACGTGAGAAATGAACTGTTTCCCTTGGAATCCTTTGCTGCTCGGGGCACTGAGAGCAGAGATACTGACTTTAAACATCTTTTACAATTCCAAGTATTCCTTAGGATCTTTTGTGGCTGTTTCATCCACAAAGTTACCAGAATGGGTTTGGAATCTCTTTGTAGCTTTTCAGCCTCTGCCCCATGTTTAGGGTGGGACTGGGGAAGGCAGGTGTAGGGGTAATCATGGTGAACTTAAATAGCGGGGCAGACAACTGGCGGCGGGGTGGGGATTCGGAATTTATAGGAACCTGAGAGTCAGCACCTCCTTGCATTGTGCACCCTAGGTGCCCCACTTGCCTCACCGTAGCCTCAATCTCCTTGTCTTTAAAATGGGCTCCCTGGGGCACCTGGGTGGCTCAGTTGGCTAAGCGTCTGATTCTTGATTTCGGCTCAGGTCATGATCTCAGGGTTGTAAGATTGAACCCCATATCTGACTCTGCGCTCAATGGGGAGTCTGCTTGAGATTCCCTCTCTCCCTCTGCCTCTGCCCCTCCCCCCAATCCCTCTCTAAAAAAATAAATAACATAAGTAACATAGAATGGGCACCCTGCTCCCTCTGCCCCAGGGTCACAGGCAAGACAAAAAGGGCCAAACTGTGAAGAACACCTTCTAATAACCATCCTAGTTACATCAGCATAGGCATGCTAACCATAGAAAAGGGCTGGGCTGATGGCCCTGCCTCCCCGGGCCTAAGGCTCATCAGCAAAACCATGTTGGGTGGCCGCCAGCCCTCTTGCCTGGGGGCCATTTCTAACAGCAGGTGATGTGGCCAGGCTGACGGCTCCAGGATTTCACTCTTGACTTCTTCCAAACTCAGGAAGGGGCTGCCATCTGCTTCCCACCCCTCACACCCAGCCTGCCAGGTCAGCCAAAGCCCCCGCCTCGCACCTGCCAGCAGTGTATGCCAAAGATGGCAAAATCCTGAGAACCTCCTCCCAGCCCCCAGCCCCCTTGGATGCCCGTCACTATTCCTCCACCTTGGATAGGAGGACCACAGTGGCTTTCTCAGTCCCCCCAGAAGACTACATTTCTCTCCTCTGGTGTCCCCACCACATGGCAGCTCTATTTATGCAGGTCTGGGTCTAGAAATCTGTTGAGTGCCAACATCAAGAGCACAGCCTTGGGACTCTGACCTTGATGTGACCGTGGCCAGTCACCCCACCTTGCAAACCTCAGTTTCCATATCTGTAAAATGAAGAAAATAAAAGCATCTACTGCAGAGGCTGTTACAGGTATGAGCAAGATCATGGGTGGAAAATCTGAATGTAAGGAGTGACACTTGGTAGTAATAAAACTTAGTTGTTCTTTGAATTATTTTTATTACTCTTACTGCCCCTCACTTGCAGTTATGACTGTGGCCACCTCCCTGCTGGAAATGTTATCTTGTTTCCTAGATCAGTCATAGCTTCCATCCTTCCTGGAGGCCAGTGCTGAGTACACAGTAGGTACTCAATGCACGCTCTCTGCTTTTGTATTCAAACGCAAGCATTTGTTGAAGTAGATAAATCCAAGACCCAGGCGATCTTACTCTCTCTCTCTCTCAGTTCCTGAGGTCAAACTATGGGTTCCTAGAACCACTCGACAAACTTCTGTTAGGCACCAACTCTGTTTGTCAGGTTCACTGAGGACCTGAAGATGGATGGCACAGTCCCCTGCCCTCGAGGGCATGAACAGTCAAGCCTCATGGATCGATCAGTTGACTCTGTCTGGAGAATGGGACCAGCATAGGATTCATTGAGGAGGAGCCTTCTGAGCTAGGCCTTGTAGGGTGAATAGGAGTCCACCAGGCAGAGAAGCAATAAGGGAGGGAACAGCTTGTGGTAAGGCATGGCTGGTGGTCCACAAGGCAGCTCTGAGTTGCTTTTTTATTATTAAAACAAGAAATTCTCCCCCCATAGATGTCTCAGTGTCCAGAAGGTGACTCTGGCTGATCCAAACGTAAACCCATGCCCATCAGGGTGGGGGTGTTAGGAGCCAGAGAGGTCCTCTTCCCTGGGCCTGATCCAGGGTCCAGGACTTATCACAAGTCAGCACGTGAAGGTCTCTTAGAAGCCATCTAGTCTGACCTTCTCATTTTACAGATGGAGAAACCGAGACCCAAAGAGAGAAGACAGTTGAGCAGTGTGGATAATGGCAGACCTATCTAGCCAGGCGTGCCCAAGACCTATCCACCCATGGCTCAGGGTGACCAGCCCTGGAGTTACATGTTCTTGCAGGATCCTGAGCCCACAGATTGCACTCTGGAGATATCATTCTCTATAGGACCCACCACAGGCCCCTGAATCTCTGTAGCCTCAGTTTCCTACTTGGGAAATGGAAATAATCAATGGGTTCTTTATGAACTTCAAACTGAAGAGCATTTTATGAACACTCTTATAAAATGCCATTTTGTCATCATCGTCACTTTGTTCAGGGTGAACCCTAATGGCGGAGTTCCCTGAGAGCTGAAGTCATCTGTGGCATGGTTTGGCGGTTCAAATTTCAGGGCCACCCTGTAGACAGCCCCAGAGACAGTGTCAAGGCATCTGCTACAGGTTGGATTTCTATTCTGTTCTGGAGCCTCTGTGGGTACCCTCTCTTGCTACCCACCCACCTCCCAAACTGGGAGACTAAGATAGTCTCAAGAAAGTAATAAAACTCTTTGCCATGACCCATGGCTTCACAAAACCCGACTACACACACACAGTCTAGAGTCTTATTTCTGAAATATATACTTTTTGCACACCTCAACACATCCCCTGCTCAGATATGCTCGAGCAGGCTTATACACATTCCATATGCAACCACACGCATTCTCCACCCTGCTCTGACACAGACACACATCTATACATGCATGCCTGATTGCATAGCCATGCATACACACATACACACACACACACACACACACACACATCTATGCACTCATGGTCATGAACTTCCAGTAAAGAAGAGGGAGCTGGGTTATTCTGTGTGAGTTAGAAAATGCCCATTAACTATAAAACTAAAAATAGTAAGAAGAAAATTTCAGGTCAACCTAAAAAACTTTGTAACCACCAACACTGGCACAGATTATCATGGAATAAGGGAGTAAGCCCCCTGTCAAGAGAGGCATGCAAGCACAGGCAGGACTTAGCACAGGTATTATAAAGGGGCTTGAACATCAGGGATTTTGACTTCTTAAGTCCCTTCTGGTTTCTGGATTCAAGTAAGCTCAGGGAATCAGAGCCTCTTCTCGCTCTTCTGTCAAGCTTTGCAAATAGCTTTGCACCCATTTCATGCCAGGTCTGACCCTGGAGAGGGGAAGGTGGCAGCTCTGTCCTTGTCAGTCCCTTGTAACAAGGAGGCCAGGGTAGCAGAAGCCCTCATTTGGGCATTGCAAAGCAGGGGTGTCAGGGACTGAAATATCTAGAGAAGCAGGGAGTGAGTGGGGTGGGCTGGAGAAAGACCCCTTAACCTGGAGTTGTATAAGACTTGAACCTAGCTTCTAACTGCATCTGAAACCCAAACCCAACTCCCTTGCTTTACACCCCACACAGAGGCCTCAGAGACTACATGAGGCCTAGAATCCAGGCCTGGAAGAGCCCCCTTGGATCCCCTTCCTCTTCAGGAAGATCCTCAGAGCCATTAAGAACCCCAGGAGAGAAAGGAAGAGCAGAAGTGGCTAGAGAAGGACCTTTGAAAGGCAGAATAAGGTGATAGAAGGGCTGGGCCATGCCTCACTGGAGGAGAGGGAAGCAGGCAGAACACCGCCCCCAGCCCCTACAAGTTGCCCCATCACCAGACCTGGAAGGAGGAGAGCAGATGGTAAGCCTAGAAAAGCAGAGGGAGGAAAGCCTTTACAGGCCATTGTGGGGGGTCTGTTGGATGTGGATACCTTGAGGGTCCAAGGATTGGGGTCTCCTGGGGCCTTGGAAGTACTTTGGCTTTTGAGCTCTTTAACTTTCTGATGGGCTTGAACCTTCTTGAGAAGCTAGAGGGAATGGGCCAGGGCTCAAGCAAGAGGAGGCTTAGGGCAAAAAATGGGGAGGCTTCAGGAGGTCCTTTAGGCCTCCAGGCCAGCTCTTGGGATTGGAGAAGGGACTGGCATTCAGGGAAAATCCTGCCCAAGAATGAAGGTGAGACTCATCCCTGGAGCATCCTCGGAATCAAAGGAATGGCTCAGGAGGGTGAGGCCGTAGGCCTGAGCCCAGATCGGGCCAGCACCTGTTTTGTGGCCTTGGGCGGTACCTTTCACCTCAGGGCCTCCATTTCCCCATGTGGAAATCATTCTCACTCTAGTTGATTGTGTGTCCCTCATTGGCCAGGCTCTGGGCTGAGCCCTGTGCCCTGCATGAACTCACATTATCTTCCCAACAACCCTGTAAGGTGGGGGTAATTATCATCTCCATTTTAGAGATGCAACAACTGAGGCCAGAGAGCTGCTTTGGTTTACCCACAGTTACTCAGTGATGGCAAAGTGAGGGTTCTAACCCACATCTCCCTGATTCTAAGCTCCAGAGGGATTCTGACCCTACTAAGTATGAGTCAAATGAAAAGTGGCTTAAGAATCCATAGAAGGGAGTGCCTGGGTGGCACAGTCGATTAGGCGTCTACCTTCTGCTCAGGTCATGATCTCAGGGTCCTGGGATCGAGCCCCATATCGGGCTCCCTGATCACAGGGAGCCTGCTTCTCCCTCTCCTCCCTGTTTATGCTCTCTCTCGCTATCTCTCTCTCTCTCTCAAATAAATAAATAAAATCTTTAGAAAAAAAGAATCCATAGAAGGAAGGAGATTTGGGGGCAGGAGGAAATTCCCAAGAGGAAATGGCCCCAGAGATTGTGGATCTAGGGACCCAGACATGGGGTAGGATGCAACAGGCAAGGAAGAGAGGACATTTCAGGTAGGGATTCCAGCCATGCGACATGTGCAGGTAGGGCTGCTGGGGCAGCTGCAATGATGGGGATAGAGGGAAGCCAAGCTATACACACCTGCCATGGCCTTGCTTACTTTCATTTCAGGGCTCGGAGCATCGGCAGTAGGCCTGTGACTCTGCGCAACTTCAGTGAGGCTGGGGTCCCCTGGGCCTGTGTCCCCCGGGAGGTTGCATTTGCATCTGTCCCCATGCAGATGGTTGGTGAGTGCAGCTAGCAGCCCCCACCCCCACCTGCACCCCCTTCTGTCACTGGGACTAGGCTGCTCGGGGAGCGTGGTGCAGCATTATTTTTAGAAGTGGCACCATCTGTTCAAGGTGCCGGCAGATTCTGTTCATCTCTGCAGTGGCCAGGACAGCCATGCCAAGTCAGGGGAAGAGCTGCAGAGATGGCCGGCTGGGACGGTCACTAATCAGCATGCTGGCCTGCTGGATACAGGAGCCAAAGAGATTCTGCAGGCCCTCAGGGTGTGGGATTTTGGGAGCTGGGGTCTGGGGCTGCCAGTGGAGTGGCTCTGGAGCCAGAGCAGCCAACATAGAGGAAAAGCTCAGCATAGAGGGGTGTCCAGTGCCCCCATGCACCCCACATGGTCCCCAGGCCTACCTCCTGGCAGATTCTGGATGCTCTACCCTGACCTTCTCCCTAACCTCCAGCTTTGTGTGGAGAATGGCCAGACAACAGGGATCCTCTGTGAGACCTAACACTGGTGTGGGAGAGAACTCGGGCTTGACCAGTATAATCCAGAACCCAAACACTTCAATGTGTCCCACTGCCTGAGCCACCACTACCCAGGGCTTCTGAGTCACTGCAGGAAGGAGTTGGG
This sequence comes from Mirounga leonina, assembly GCF_011800145.1. Taxonomy (NCBI): domain Eukaryota; kingdom Metazoa; phylum Chordata; class Mammalia; order Carnivora; family Phocidae; genus Mirounga; species Mirounga leonina. The sequence goes on from NW_023270855.1 coordinate 7,819,891, forward strand.
CTGTTGATTGTTAGCAGGGACTCTGACGGCAGATTTCCTGAGTTTAGATCCAACAGGTATGTGACCCTGGGCAACCTCCTTAACCTGGCATAGCCTCTGTTTGCTCATCTGTAAAATGGGATGCTGGTAACAGCTATTTCATAGGGTTTAGCTGCGGATATGCCAATTTGATGCCTGTAAGGCTGTGGCATGCTGTCTGGATGCATTCAGCATCAGCTCTCCCTACCATCTGGCTGACCAGTTTCCACTTTTCAAATGCAGCCTGCATTCTAAGATTCATTGTCCCAGTGTCTTTTCATAGTCAGACTGATTTCTCAGTAGTGGAGCCAGCATTCGTGGAGATTAGTCTTGTGCTGGGAGCTGGAGAGACCCTGTTCTCAGAGAGTTCATGGTCTAGCAAGGGAGGCAAGCTGGCAAAACCCACCCCAAGATAGAGGATAGAGAGCACGAAGGATAGAGAGTACGAAGTCAAGGAACAAACTGCAAGTGATGGGCTGGCAGAGGTAAGGGGGCTGAAATTTGAAGCAGAAGATTTGGAGAGAACTTCATGAAGAAGTTGCCATAGGGGCTGAGCCCTGAAGACGAAGATTTGGATTAATGGAAAAGCAGGTGCAGACAAACCAGGATAGAGGGTACAGTGTTTGCAAAGGGTGGGAGGCAGGAACATGCATTATTTGTTCAGGAAATGCAAAGAGTCCACTTAGATCAGAGGTCAGGGAAGCTGGCTCCAAGCCAATCAGGCAGGATCCTGGATGCCATGGTCATAAATATGTTTTTTAAAATAGGTACCAGTAGGGACGCCTGGGTGGCTCAGTCAGTTGAGCATCTGACTCTTGATTTCAGCTCAGGTCATGATCTTGGGGTCATGAGATCAAGCCCTGAGTAGGGCCCTGGGCTCGGCGAGGGGTCTGCTTCTCAGTCTCTCCCCCCTCTCCCTTTGCCCCTCCCCCATTCACGCTCTCTCTCTGTAAAATAAATAAATAAATCTTTAAAAAGAATAGGCACCAGGACCCAGCAATGGTTTTTAATCCAGAGAGTGGTGTGCTCAGATCCAAGAGGCAACATCTTATGGTGGTTTTAGAGACAGACAGGTCCCAATTCTATTCCTGGTTCTGCCACTCCTTAGCTGTGTGACCTTGGGCATGATGTTATTTCACCTCTCTGAGCCTTAGTTTCCCATCTGTAAAATAGGCATAATAACGCCTACTTCCGGGGTTATTGTGGGATATATACATTCAGAGCCAGCACAACTCCTAAAATATGGAAGCAGCTCAGTAAATGAAAGTCATCACCAGCATCATTTGGGGGAGACTGAAGGAGGGGGAGTGAGAGGCCAGTTGGGAGGCTGTGGATGAGGACCTTGAACTAGGGTCAGGAACCCTGGTGGCAAGGAAGAGGAAGGAGCCTGATCCCTGACCCCACTGCTCCCTGGGTCTGGGCACCTGGTTGGTCAAGAGTCAAGGGTGACCCTGATAGTCAATTCTGGGACCTGGGAAGATGCTTTAGATGTCACAAATGACTCAGGGTTCACAGAAGGATGAGAACATTAGGGGAATCTGAAGACCAGAAGGGTCTTCAGAGGATACATTTGGCAGTCAAAGAAGGTTGGTTCTAGAGCTTGGGAGAAAGGGCAGGGTGGAAATGTAGGTTTGGGAACTACTTATATTAGGATGAAAGTTGATACCAGGTAGGTGGTATTGCCCAGGGAGAGTGGTTCATTAACAGGGTCAAGAGCAAGACCATAGGAAAAGGCTACAGTCTATAGTTGGCCCAAAACAGAGAAGTCATGCAGACCCCTAGGCAGAATTGGTCACAGAAGCCATAGGAGTTTGGGAAGAATGGGTGAGGGCCATCAGCATGGCAAGGGTTTGAAGACTGAAAAGGGCACTGGAGTTGGCTTGTAGGAGTTGTCCCCAGAAGCCACCTAACAGGAAGTAGCATTTGGAAGGGCAGAGACAGAAACCAGGAGTGATTTTGAGCTGGAGGCTGGGCCACAAGACGAGGGCAGGATTCTGGAACCCAGAACTGGGGCAATGTTGGCTACAAGAGGAAGAGAGCTGAAAGAGGGGCTGACATGAGAACCCCAAAGTGCTAGGGCAGTGTGACTCCACCACCAGCCTAACTCATTTTTGCAGGCTTAGGGCTAGGGATCTGTGCCCTGAAGTGATGCCAACACAGGTGGCCCTGAGGGAACTGCACTTGGGCCCTGTTCTGGGGTCCCCAAGCTCCACCCAGAGAAGCCTTTATCAGAAGAGGAAGGAGGGGAAACCTTGGCCATGGGGGAGGCAGCTCCTTCTCTCAACTGCTCCTCTGGCTTCCTGGCCTTTTGATCCACCTCCTTCAGTTCTGAGGCCAAGTCAGTGATCTCTAGCTCTCTACCAGGGAGACTCCAAGGGAGATAACCTGGGCTGAGGCAAGGAAGCCAGTGAGTGCACAGTCACCAAACCGGAGCAGCTCTGCTCCAGCCTAGAAGACTGGTCACAGTAGTGAGACATAGAATCTTAAAAACACCCCACACACACACACCCACACATATACCAGTCCCTGCCGGCGCCTACATCATTCTGACTCCCCTCGTCCTTTGAATCCAGAAGTCCTTCTTTCTGATTTTTTCACCCCTCTCCATTAGTTCTGTCTCCTGGCCTCGCATTCTCAGGCCACATAGAATGACTTTCTTCCTAGCTTTAGTTTCCTTATTCTCTGATCCGGACCCCAAAGGACTCACGCAACTATTCAGTAATCTCCCAACTTAGACTCATCCCCTGGCATGTCTGTGGATGAATACCATGCTCTGCAGAAGAAAAAATTTAACAAAGTCAGACTGAGATGCCACCACTTAAATATGGTCCCAGAAGGAACCAGAGGTGGAAGACAGCACAATGCAAATGAATGGATCACTAATGCTAAGATTTCTGCCATCAGTGGCAGATGGCACTGATGAGCCAAGGTGGGTCTTCTGCATGTGCACATAAATGGCCCCCGAGTGGCCCTTTGCACAGTATCATTTTATTGGCTCAGGCCTGTCTCAGGACACCCCATTGCCTGAGAACCTGGCTTTACGCATCAGCACCAAATCACTGGAGTCACCTCCCCATGCCTGCTCACAGAACTCATGGAAAAAAACCCTATGCCCTCCCCACTCCACCCACACCCAGAACCTCAAGCTCCCCAATCCCACACTCTATTGGTCAGCACTACAGTCCTGGATAGCTCCTAGGGGCACGTGGAGCCCTTTGCTTTGTCAGCACCACAACACATGGACAGCTCCTTGTCACGTGGTCCTTAAAGCCCACCCCAAATCTGCAGTCAGCACCATTGCCTTAGGGACAGCTCCCAGTGGAGCCAGTTCTTCAGTGCCTGCCTCTTTGTCCATCCCTGGGGTGGGGGGGAGGGGCTGTCAGCACCATGACCACATAGACAGCACTCATGCCCGGCCTCTGCTGGTCAGCCTGCTGGAGAGAGGGGGCCTGGGGTTCTCAGGTTTCCTGACCTCAGCCGCTCAATCCCTCTGCAGCACCCACCTCTGTCCATCCATCAGCACTTCATCCCCAGAGACAGCTCCCTGGGCCCCATTGCTCCACAGTCAGAGGTAAAGCCTGAAGACTCACCAACCAGCCAGTGATCTGTTGTGTGTGGCCAGAGCACTGAACAAGCAAAACCCTGTGCTTCACTATAGGAAGCCAGAGAAAAGGGCAGGAGCCTGGTCTGATGGAGAGAGGGGTGTTAGTGAGAGGGACATGCTCAAGAGTGTCAGTGTATATATGTTTGAGATCTCGCTCTGCCACCCCCTACCCAAGGACCTTACACCAATAACTGTAGTCTCTTTTTCTGTTTTCTCCGCCAGTGCCAGCGTATGAAGGACTAAATGAGATAACAAACATTAAGTGCATAGAACAGTGCTTGGCATGTAGTAGGTATGATCTAAGTGTTGTTGTTATTATGATTTTTTTTTTTTTGTCCTTCAGGCCTCTGCTTGTAATGCATGGGAACAGAGCAGGGGGTGGGAGGGAAGGAGGCAGATAAAAACAGGAGAGGACAGTGTCACTATAGCCAGTTAGGATCTAGAGAGTGGAAGCAGTCAGGGTTGCAAAAAGGGCCTTAAGGAGTTCAATGTATCTGTCAGGGGAGCTGTGCAGGGTGACAGATGAGGCTGGGGAGGTGGCCAAAGCATTTGGCTGAACCCAGAGAACACTCTCCAAAGCAGCTGATCTATCCAAGGCAAAGCTTCCATCCCCAACCTTCTCACTGCATGTCCCCTCTTGCAGCCCAAATCTCACCTAACATTTTTCTGCCTTATCTAGGCTTTCTTGCTTCCATCTGCTAGTGACTTTCCTGTTTTAGCTTCATCAGAAAACTCTCACAGGTTTTTTTTAAAGGGAAGAATTCTAGGGGTGCCTGGGTGGCTCAGGGTCCTGGGATCAAGCCCTGCATCAGGCTCCCTGCTCAGCAGGAAGCCTGCTTCTCCCTCTCCCACTCCCCCTGCTTGTGTTCCCTCTCTTGCTGTGTCTCTCTCTGTCAAATAAATAAATAAAATCTCTTAAAAAAATAAAGGGAAGAATTCTAAACAAGGAGCACATAAAGGATACAAATCTTGAAAGGCAGACACTGCTGTGTAGAGGCCCAAGGTGGGGCAGGAGATGTCAGAGGTAGCAGATGAATTTGATCAGCTTGTGACTCCCCGGTTCCAGGGAATTTCTCTTTCCTTTTGTCTCCACCCAAGCAGGACTTGGCATATAACTGGGTGGCGCTAAATTGGCCCTTTGAGACTGAGCATCTGTCCAACCTACCCACTTACTTTATAGAAAAGGAAACTGGGGCACAAGGGAAAAAGCACTGGTCCAAGGCCATACTGTGAATTGGTAAAAGGCAATGGGACACAGAGAAAAAAACAGAGGCTTTGGACTTGAACAGGCAAATTTCAACTATGCCAGATCCTATCCAGATAGCCTTGGCTATCTCTAACATCTCTGAGCCCCAGCTTCTCACCTGTAAGGTAGGGACAGTGACACCACACAGCCCATGGAAGCTTTTGCTAGTAGTCACTGTTAATAGTGATGGTCAAGCCAAGATTGGAACCCAGAAGATCTGGCAAGTGCCATTTGGGTTACATCATCCCAAAATCTGAAGCAAAAGTTGTAAGGAATCGTTCGACTCAGCCTGCAGATTCTGATCATGGGGTTACTGGGGCTCTTTGTGGCAGAGTGAGCAGATCTAAAATGGCAGGAAGGGGGGGTCTGAGCACCTCCTTTGCTCTCCTCAGAACCCCAGTGCCCAGGACAGGGCCTGAGATGCACCTCCTCAGGTTTATTGGGTGGGTAGAAGGATGGACAGATGGAAGGTTGGAGAGATAGATAGACAGATGGGTGGACAGCTGAAGAATGGATGGCTGGATGGATAGATGGATGGAAGGGTGGATGGGTGGGAGGGTGGATGAGTGAGTACATGAGGAGCTTATATGACCAGAAATGGGGTTTTCCGTCTACCATTGACAGCTCCTCTGGAGAACAGGGGATAATGCAGGGAGTTGACCCTGGTGGGCAGCTAAGAGCTGAACTGACCCTCCCTCAGGCCAGACAGGAGGGTGAGAAGCTATGCAAGAAATCCTAGATCCCTAACTGCCCACCCCCTGGCCCTGATTCTGTCATCTGAGCCTTCAAAGCTGATGCGTAGCTGTTTCTGTGGGATTTTTTTTTTTTTTTCAGATTTTCCTTTTCTGGTTAACAGGATAGGAGTTTTCTAAAAATAGCACTAAATTCGCTTCTGAGGTATTCATTTTCAATTCCCTTCCTTTTTCTTCATTCTCTCTCCCCAACTGTGAAATTCCAAGCTGAAATTGTCATTGTCAACTTTGAAGTATACCCCGAGTGCATGCACACACACACACATACCATGGGGCTTGCACACTGACAGACAGACATGGATACAGACATCTCTGCCTCACACTCACAGACATACACTCATGCTGATTTACTCCAGTAGACCTGTACAGCAAGCCATGTCCTTCAGGGTCACTTACACCAAGCACACATCTTCTGACACATCACAGGGACCCCCTAACACACACACACACATGCACATAAAATCACTTCCGGGCCCAACCCAACACCGCCATTTTCACATTCCTTCTGACTCAGGTGTGCCCCCAGACTACGTACTGGCTGTGCTGAATGTCCACCATAACACACTCACGCTGACCCTGCATACTCACACTGACATGCACACCCACACTCCCATAGTCACTCCAGATCGATCAGGCTCTCTCCTTCTCATATACATGCACACACATAAAGGACATTCCCTCTCCCAGAGGGACTATGACTCTCCAGGTGGGGCTGAAGGAAAAGCAGTTGTTCCTCTGCCCCCAGCTGCCTGGCTGAGTTCACGCATTTCCCTGGATCAGCACCAAGGAGGAGGGTTCCCATCACCGGCGCAGGGAGGCCCTACCAAAAGGCCAGAATTTACATCCAGGAGAGGAAAGAAAAGCTCCTGCCCCAAGGGAGCTAGCTAGTTGGGACCAGAGCAGAGGGGCGGCTGACTGCCTTATATGTTGTGCCACACAAGCTAGGACACTCCCCAGCCTTCAGAGTAGTGGCATTGTGACTATGGTACAGTTGGTCTGAGTTCTGAGCTAAGGACAGCAGTGTGGGGGACAACATGGGTGAGCAGAGGACAGAGGCAGGGAGTAAGTGAAGAGCATTGTAAGAACAGTTACCATTTACCAAGTTCTTCCTCTGTGCCAGGAAGTGGGCTAAGCTCTATCTTGATTCGTCCTCACAAAACCCTAGGAAGTAGGCTGTCCAGTTGACTCTGTTCAGGGAGGAGGAAATTGAGGCACAGGGAGGCATTAGGAGCCTTGCCCAAGCCACAAAACTATCAAATGGTGGCACCAGGCATCACCCAAGATCTCCAAATGGGACCTGTGTCCTTCACATCTGTCACTGGTACTACTGACAAGTCAGAGGAAAAGGGAACTTTAAAAATACATATTAAGGTGGCATTTAAATTCAGCACATCTTAAAACAGAAGGGTTCTGCATCCGAAAGTTATTTTTAGCACATATTTCATTTGTAGTTGTCCCAGCTCCCATCCTTCAGTTGGGATTGAAAAAGCTGTTGGTTTAGGGTTTTGGTGGGGTTTTTTTAATCCTTCCTTCAAAAGATAGATTCTTTCTTTGTTAAATTAACTCCAAAAAAACATTGCTCCTTCCTCTGCCAGCATCCCTCCTGGCAAAGACTTTTTATTAAGGCGTCCCTAACCTATTCTTGAGTCATTGAAATGTAACAATACAGTCATTTAAATGCTAATAAGATGAAACCAAAATGCATAAATCTAATATTATCAGAACCTTCTCCTGGATTCTGAAGGGCTTGCCGCATCACAGCCTAAAAGGACCCCAGAGACCACGTCCAATTCCTTCACTTCCCACATGGGGAAACTGAGGCCCAGGAAGAAAAGGAGCTTCATCAAGGTCACGCAGCTGGAGCTTGGAAAACAGAGAGGGCTTTTCAGTGGGCTCTGACCCCAATTGACTGTGTGTCCCCTGATATGTTGCTCAACCTCTCTGGACCCTGGCTATACACCCTGCACGGGCCGATGTCTCAGTTAGCTCAGGCTGCTATAACAGAATACCATAGAACAGAGTGGCTTAAATGACAGAAATTTGTTTCTCACATGTCTGGAGGCTGGGAAATCCAAGATTGAGGTACTGGCAGATTCAGTTCCTAATGAGAGCTCTCTTCCTGACTTACAGATGGCTATCTTCTTGCTGTGTCCTCGCGTGGCTGAGAAAGATGATTTCTCTCCTGTCTCCTCCGAAGAGCACTAATCCCCTTCAGGAGGGCTCCACCCTCATGACCTAAGCCCCTCCCAAAGGCCCCACCTCCTAATACCGTCACATTGAGGATGAGGGCTTCTTTTTTTTTTTTTAAAGATTTTATTTATTTATTTGAGAGAGAGAATGAGAGAGAGCACATGAGAGGGGGGAGGGTCAGAGGCAGAAGCAGACTCCCTGCCAAGCAGGGAGCCCGATGCGGGACTCGATCCAGGGACTCCAGGATCATGACCTGAGCCGAAGGCAGTCACTTAACCAACTGAGCCACCCAGGTGCCCAAGGATGAGGGCTTCTACCTATGAATTTGAGGGGACACATTTAGTCCCTACCAGCCTGTGTGCCCACTGTTTTGGGCAGAGGTGACTGTGCCAAGTTGAATGCTGGCTGCAAACAAATCTCATCACAACCATGGGAGAGGCGCACTTGCTAGTAATGGGGTGGGAGAGGGGCCAGGCAGAGGTACAGAAGCCAGTGTTCTAGAGTGTCCGTTCCAGGCCCGGAGCCTCACCCAGAGCCCTCACACAGGGTATCCCTGAGTCCTCACCACAACCTGTAAGACAGGTAGATCCACTCCACTTTGCAGACGAGGCCCAGTGAGCCTAGGTGACTTCTCCAAGGTCACACAGCTCATTGAATCTCTCAGCTATAGAGTGGTGGCTCATGTGGTATTTGAGTGAGGCAGCAAGAAAATCAGAGTCTGGTGGGCTTTGGCTAAGGAGACGGCTGCCTGCTCCAGCTTTAGCCTCACACCCATGTCTCATTATACCAAAGAGAAACTGGGGAATGGAGAGTGGGGGTGTATCTCAAAGAAAAAAAATATAACTACTGATTCTGATATCTTTCCAGACCCCAACAAACCTGTAACATCGATGGAATAAGAATCACTATTCCATTTGATAGATGGGGAAACTAAGGTTCAAGGACTTATCTAAACTCATACCTCCCAGGGACAGATGACGCAAGGGCTGATCCATCCATTCACCAAGCACTTATCGAGTGCTTTCTGAGTGTCAGGCCCCATAGGTACAAAATAGACATGGCTACTGCCCACACAGAGCTCTCTGGCTCTTGAGGAAGAGAGACATGAAGTGGGTCCAAGCAATAAAGTATGAAGTGCAGGATGATACCAGAGGCTTCCAGAGTTGGGAGCATTTACACAGTCCTGGGTGGTCAGGGAAGGCTTCCAAGGAAAGCACACTGCTGAGCAGGACAGGCCATTGTCAGGGTGGGGAAGGTGCAGGTAGTAGAGAGCGCTCTGTGACAGATATGGGGCAACTACGGAGTTTTCAGTCCATAGTTGTGAATTCTGTACAAGCTAGGAGGTCTTCAGTTCTGCCTGCCAGAAGATCATTTGTGTGGCATCCTACAGATGCTTCTGTGTCAGTGGATTCATACTCTCAAATCAAGCAAATCCCACAGCCAGGTCAAGTACCAAAGTGAGCTCTGCAAGTTAGGACCAACCAAGATGCCCAGAACAGGGGTGGTCTCATGCGTGCAGGTCTCATGCATGCATGGGAGGCAGGAGCAGGGGACGAGGGGGTGGGGGAAGGGCCGCATCAGAAGAGATAGCTGTGATGGGAAATCTCAAAGAAGGAAGTTTTGTTTTGTTTTGTTTTGTTTGTTTTGTTTTCAAAAAAGGAAGTTAAAGATTAATCACCTACAGAGGCAGACTTCTGAATTTTAACTAATTTTGTTATCCCAGAATTGCATCCCTCCATACATACAGGTCCCTTCCTGCACCTTTTACTATGCCCTTTCGTAACAGACAGTTGCATATTTGAGTTTATTTTCTGTTCATCCTTTGGCTTAAGTCCTGCTTAACCTACATGGGAAAGAAATATTCCCTACTCATACTGAGAGGAAAAATATGTCCTGATACCCTGGGCCAGATCAGATCTTCCTACTCTGGACAGCTATAGCAACTGTCACTTCCCATCATGGTAAACTCATTCATGTTATAGATGTCACTCATTCAATTGTCCCTCCTCCCCACCGTCAGCTTCTGGAGGGCAGGAGCAGGAACAATGTCTGGATCGTCCAGTGCCTAGCACAGAGTAGGTGCCCAAAACACAATTACTGAATGGATGATTGGATGGATGGATGGATGGATGGATGGATGGATGGATGGATGGATGGATGGATGGGTAGATAGGTAGATAGATGGTTGAGGATCATTGTTCATCTTAACACCATAGTTAAAATCTCCAGTAGCCCATTAACTCATGCCTACTATTGTCATTGTAAATGTAATTACTCCTAACAATTCTCATAACTCGTGCTGCCAGAGATGTAATTATCAGTGCCTGTAAGACATGCCGCAGGTAACAGGGGGACAGATCAAAAACAGCACCTCGGGTTTAGAAAATCCCTTGTGGTTTGCAAAGCACTTTCGTTCACATATGGCAGTTCATTTACCCATCCTAAGAACCCCATGAGAGAGATTCACAAGGGAAGGCAGCAAAGTGTCCTGATTAAGGGTGTGGTTCTGGATTCAGACTGCCTGAGTTCAAATCCCAGCTCTGGCACTCACTAGCTATGTGACCTTGGAATGTTGCTTCACATCTCTTGGCCTCAGCTTCCTCATGTTGTTATATGGGAATAACCAGACTACCTATCTCATAAAGTGCTTATATGGATTGGTAATAATCACAATAATTACTGAGTGCTTACCATGTGCTTGGTTCGGTTCTAAATATTTTACATGAAATAACTCATTTAAGCCTCATAATACCTATGAAGTAGATACTGTTATTCCCTCTGCCTTTTTTATAAGATGAAACTAAAACTGCTTTGCTTCCCATTCTACTGGTAGATGGAGGGGCTAGAATTTGAACCCAGAGACTGTAGTTTCTAGAGCCCCTGCAGTTAACCTTTATGACATCTCTACACAGGCATCCTTGGTCCCTGCCTCATTTGCTTCTCATAGGGATGCACTGCTGGGGTCAAAACTCATGGGTTCTGGGGGTGGTACATGCTCAGATTGCCAAGGACCATGCATATTCCTACAGGACTGGGGTGGGACCCCCAAGCACACTCTTTCTCTGGTGTCTTGTGTCTCTGCTTGCAGCATCAGGACCACTCTATAAGGTACTTGTTGCTCCCAGTGTAAGAATAAGGCCTCCTACTGCATCCTTGAGTAAAGGTGCCCTCCTGTAAGTCATGAAAGGTTTCTCCTGTGGCTCCAGAAGCTGCTGACCCATGGCTGGGAAGCCCCATAACCCAGGTGGAAACACAGTGAATTTGAACATGGTTTATAATTATTTCCCAATAAATTGGGAGGTAGCAAAGGGACAGGGGACAGTGATTATTATTTTACAGATGAGGAAACAAAGCCTTGGAAAAATGAAGGGAGGGGCTTGCCCAGGGTCCTAGAGCCAGGATTTGGGAGGACTTGGATTTGAACCCAGGTTGCTCTGACTCAAGAGCCTATCTTGTTCACTGCCATTAGGCACGGTTCACCCACCAGCCTCTGCTCTTCAGAGAGTAAAGAGGGAGCACCCCCTAGGGGAAGGGGGGAAAGCACCAGGCTGAGAGTCCAGAGACCAGCCCACCTCTGGATTCCCTCCACTCTAGCTAGCTCTGTGTGGCTCTGGACAAGTTCCTTTCCCTCTCTGAGCTTCTGGTTCCTTACTAGGAAAATGAAATTGACTCTAAAATGCCTCCAGCACTTTTTTGCAAGAGGAAAGGTTGGTGAAGCAAAGAGATGGGGCAGGGGACAAGGGGAAGGAGTTGGAGCTGGGTCGGGGGCTCAATCCCATCTTCCTCCCCTTACCCCTTCCCCCTTACTGTCCCAGACCTAGGATGGCCAGCTGTCTATGCCTCCTGGGTGGGGCCAGTCCCCATGCCAGGCCCAGCCAAGCTCAGCAGAGGCCCTTTGTCACCCAACGCTTGCCAGGGACCTTGGCCACCGGTGTTGGGTGTCGGGGTGGATTGGATTCTCTCCTGGCAGCCCTGCAGATGCCACACTTCTGCAAGGGCGGCTGGGCCGGCAGGCAGGGAAAAGCCGCTGCTCTCTTCTCCTCTTCCTGGGCTCCCTGAGGGATGTCCTAGCTGCTATCTGTGGTGCTGAACTGTGGGGGCCCACAGGTGAGGGCTCCACGGACCCCAGCTCATGCTGGGGGCCAAGCGGGGGGAGGGGGGTTGCTCAGTGATGTCCCGGTGAATATGCATGAGCTGATTCCTCTGGCCAGGCCAAGGGCCTTGGTTCCTGTGGTTGGAGACTGCGGGTGAGGGTATGCAGCTTTCTCCCATTCCCATGCCTGTGAAACTAGAGTGGGGACCACAGCAGATGTAGGTGGCGTGGATGGAGGAAGCATATATGCTGGGGAGGCTGGGGCTATTACTTACAGGGTGGGGTTGTGCTCCAGATTGTGAGAGCCTAGTGTGTGTGTAAACAAGACTGTGAGCACAGGTATTTTTGAGGAGAGGGGGTGGGAATGTGAAGATGTATTCCTAGAATTGTGGCTACGTGGGGTTGTATTTACGGCAGGAAGGGGGCTGTCCACCAGGGTGTGTGTGAAGTGGGACTCATGTATTAGTGTGTGTGTATGGCGGTGGGATTGCCTAAAAGTAGGCAGGTTGGGTGTTGCGGAGCACCCTGAGTTGTGTATGTCAGAGGGTGTGTGTACACCAGGGCGCATGTCATGAAGTCCGTGTGTTAAATAGCACAATAGACAATTAGGGGGTTAGGGTGTGTTTTGGGGGTACACCAGGCTGTGCCTCAGGGGTGGCATATTATAGAATGCCCAGGTGGGCTCCAGTATATTTAGATTTACAGTGTGAGCTGGTGTGTTATGGGGTATTGTAGGAAACACCTGTGTTAGGGTATGTGTATATGTAGGGGGTGTTATTTGGGGTGGTCTGTGTGGTGTACAAGCAAATGCAGCCTGGGCCCTCCCGAGCCTCTGTCCCATGAGTCCTCCAGTGCCTGACCCTTGTCACCACTCTGTGCTTGCCCCCACAGGAGCCACCGCCCCTGACCATGTAGATACCAGCTCCAGGGAGCAGCATGGGCCCCACTGAATGGAGACTCCTGGGTCTACAGCCCTGAGCCCCTCCGGCCCCTGGACGTTGCCCCGTGCCCAGGGACACCCCTTGGAGCTCACCACCGCAGTCGCCAGCCCACCTCGGCCGCCCCCTCCCCCTGGGACCCAAAGTCGGCCACCAGGAGTCACAGTCATCCAGTGAGGTTGTGCTAAGGACAGCCACGTGGAGCCATCGCCCAGCAGCCTCTGGTCCAGTGCTGACTCTCGGGCCCACCCCGAGCAGGGACTGGAGCAAACATGGGTGACATGACCAACAGCGATTTTTACTCCAAAAACCAAAGAAATGAGTCAAGCCATGGGGGCGAGTTCGGGTGCACAATGGAGGAGCTCCGCTCCCTCATGGAGCTACGGGGCACCGAGGCTGTGGTCAAGATCAAGGAGACTTATGGGGACACTGAAGCCATCTGCCGGCGCCTCAAAACCTCACCTGTCGAAGGTAGGTGTGGAAGATTTGAACACAGTGCTTGGATTTGGGATCCAGCCACCCAGCCCCTGGCCTCCCTTCCCCAGGCCCCAGGAACCCCCTCATCTGGGCTTAAGCATGGGACCACAACATTGCATTCAAATCCACATGCATTCAAATCCAGCTCCACAACCCATGTCACTGGCCTGGGTTGTGTCCAACTGTCCCAAATCCAAACTCTGATGGTGGCTCCCTAGGTCTCTGGGGCAGCCATAGGCCATGGAGCTGCTGGAAGACAGGGCAGGCAGGAAGATGGGCCATTCGGGAAAGGTGAACAGATGCCTGTGTGTGTCTTGCCCTGGGGATGGGTGTGGGGCTTTCTTGTAATTGCCAAAATGAGCAGACCTAGCATCTCAGGAGAGAGAAGGTTTCAGTTTCTGGGGGCTTGGCTGAAGGGGACCAAAGCCAGGTTATCTGCTGTTGGGCAGAAGGAAGAGAAACCAGCCCAGCTTGAGCACCAGAGTGTAGAGTTTGGGTCCCCATCCCCACAGTTACTTTCCCCTTGCCATTAGGGAGAAGAGTTCCCTGCATAAACCCCAAAGGTGTGGGTGTGAGGCTCTTCCCTGGCACTCCCCCAGTCTTACAGCTTTGTGCAAAAAGGTTGTGCTGAGCCTCAGTTTCTTCCTGTGGAAAAGGGAACCAACGACTACCTCATAGTGCCTACTAGAAGCCTGAGCATACGGTAGGTGCTCAGTAAGTGGCAGCCATTCTTATTCTACTTATTCTAAGCAATGGATGACAATCCCTCCGCCAAGTACAGATCACAGCTAGGAGACAGCATCCGAATTCTTATCCCCATATGACAGATGAGAAATCCAAGGCCAAAAGTCCTTCCCATCCTGTCTCCTGACTCCGGTCCCCATGCCCTGCGCACTGCTGGGCACCAACTCTCAATGCATTTCCTGCAGAGGCTGCCTGGGAAGGGACTCTAGCCACTCAGCTAGGCAGAAGTTTAGAAACACCTTCCTTTCTTGGTGATGTTTGGTTTTGTTTGGGGAGTAGAGTGGGAATAGAGGAAACATCCTTTCCTGATTTTGTGATTCTAACTCGGAGCTTGAGAATGGCCACACATGCCCTGAGATGGGAGCAAGCTCTGCCCGGGGGCTCCTGGGCCTCTTGCAAACACCAGTCTGTGGCAGAATGGCTCATGCTCACCTCTACCATCAGGTTGGCACACCTGGCCTGCTAGGAGGAAGGGTCGCCCCAGGAGTCTTTTTCTTTTCAATGGGACCAGGAGATTCTCTTGAGTCAGGAAGTCTTAAGTGTCTCTCAGTCTCAGGCCCTGCAGAGAACCTGCTAGAAGTTGTGGTCCTTTTTCCCAGAAAAAAAACCACCGCATACTACAGATGTGGCTCACACTGTCAGCACATTCGCAGAGCCTCTCGAAGCCAGGCCATGGACCTTGGCATATGGATCATGGTGTGGAGAAACCCGCCTCTCCTCCCCAACCCCCTGACAGGCTCTTGGACTCTGGGAAACTGAGCGGCCCATGGCCAAACTCCAGCTCTGTGCAGAGCCATCACCATTTGGTTCACTGTGTCCCCCACTGCGTCCTGCTGGAAAAGCATGGGCACACCAAAGGGCAGGAATCCTGTCTTGCTCCTCCCGTACATCTAGTTCCCAGTCTGGTACCTGGCACAGAAGAGGGTGGATAGCTGCCCAGTAAAGCCCTGAGATGTGGCCACTGAGTCCCCAGCCCATGGGGAGCAGCTGAGCAGCCAAAACAGCCCATAATCTAGCCCAGGTATAGCATGGACCCCAGAGCTCAGAGGAGAGGTGAGGTGGGTAGGCAGGGAAGGTCAGGGAAGGCTTCCTGGAGGAGGTACTTGAACTTGGCTATGGAGGAAAGAGAAGGAAAAGCATGTAGCATGGCATAGAGCAGCATTTTTTAGATGGAATTCCACAGAATGCCAGGGCACTGCAAAAAGGTAGGCATTATGTGGAAAATAAAGGAGACTCGGCTTTATCATCTTTACAGTGGAAGGAATCATGACAGCTCTGAATATCGCTCAGCCACCTGTCAGCCATGTGTGCTGGGGGCTTTTGGTTTGACCTCCCTGGGCCTTGGTTTCCTAATTTCTCATGAGGACCAAGTGAGATCTCTGATGGGAAAGATCTCTGAGAATGGGGAGAAAGCCCGTAGCAGGATTACCCAGAGCCCCTGCTGTGTTGGTCCCTAGAAGGATCTCCCAGGGTGCAGTAGAGGTTTGGGGAGAGGCAGAAGAGCATAATGCTACAGACCTCAGACTTGGACAACCTGGGTTCAAATCCCAGCCCTGCCATTTACCAGCTGTGGGATTCTGGGCAAGGTATCAACTCCTCTGTGCCTCGGTTTCCTCATTTGTAAATTGGGACAATAACAGTAACTGTCTCATAGAGTGGTGAGGACACGGTGAAGTAGCTTAGAACAATGCCTGGCCCATGGATAGTGCCATGTGTTAGGATTCAGGCCCAGAGACTAAACACCTCCATTTTCCCATCAGTAAAATAGGTTGTGAACGTTGAATGAGATTAGGCCAAGTGCCCAGTCTCTAAGTCTCAATAAATGTCAGCTCTTGTTGCTATTGTTTTCATTATGGTTATCATAACTCTGGAAGAAGCAGTCGCATTCTCTGGAAAGGGTGGAATCTGACCCTTCTGGAATGCTGGCCAATGTCTGTGAATGGTACGACACTTTTTACCAGGCTGTGCTACGTTCTTATCACACATGTTCCTAGAAGCAGGTGTTGCTACCCCATTTCACAGATGAGAAGCATGACGGCTCAAGGTCACCACCACTGTCCACATCAGAGCAGACTTTGAACACAGCTGCCTTGGACACCGTCCCAAGATGTGTTCCTGTGCTTGAGCCAAGCATGTGCACCTGGGAACAGTCCTCTAAAGATGCCTTCTGTCCAATGAGGGCCTGAGTAGGTTGGGGCCACCAAGGAACTTTTCTTTATTCCCTCTGGTGTTCAGCATTCATGCCCTATTTGGCCCTCTTCTGACTTCGAGAAATGCTTGGTCCTCCAGCCCTAGCCCCCAGCTGAAAAGCCACATGGTCTGGGGCTGTACCAGCTGCAGACGGGGACTCAGGTTGGCCATTCCCAACACCCTGTGCCCCTCGTCTGCTGACGTGAGCAAGGAGCCAGCCTCTGAGTCACACTACAGGAAACTGCTCTGGGCCATGCATAAATTAGCCTTCCGCTTCACATCCAGCTAATTTTAGGCAAAAAGATCTCTGCAAGTGATAGAGGTGGGTTGACACCATGAGAAATCCACTCTCACCTGGGGCACCACCTGCTGCTGGCCAGGGGCTCAGCTCCCAAGGCCTGGCAGTGTGGAACTTTCCCCCTGAAGGCCTGACTCTGGTGACAACTGGGGGGTAAACCTGGCTCCCTGTGAGGCCAGGGGTGGCCTCCGTCTCTGATCTGAGCTCCATTCCTTCCCTCCTCCCCTGTTGGTTCCATTCCACTCCAGCAGTGCCCTCCCCTCCTTGCCCTCCACTGCTTCCTTTCCTTCCACACCCTTCCAACATAGGACAGTAGAGCCCAAGACCCAGGTTTAAATCCTGCCAGGCTTACTCTTCAAGGGACATTTACTCTTCAAGGGACACATGAAAGAATTCAGTTAACTTCTCCAAGCCTCAGTTGCCTTATCTGTGAAATGGGAGTAATAACACTACCTACTTCACAGGTTGTTGTGAATATTAGATAATCCACATGAAGGGCTTAGTATGATATATGACATACCCTAGACACTGCTGAAATGATGTTCATTATCATTGTTATTATTATAGCCAAATATTTCTTATAAAAAACAACATGCATCAGCTCTATCCCCATGAAAGAAATAGGTAATTAAATAAGATGGTACCAGGGCACCTCAGTGGTGTGGTTGGTTGGGCATCTGACTTGGTTTCAGCTCAGGTCTGATCTCGGGGTCCTAAGATCAAGCCCCACATCCAGCTCTGTGCTCGGTGATCTGGTGGGGCGAGTCTGCTTGAGTTTCTCTCTCTCCCTCTCCCTCAACCCCTCCCCCCTGAGCACTCTCTCGCTCTCATTCTCTAAAATAAATAAATAAATCTAATAAATAAATAAATAAGATGGTACCAAACAAAGAGTTAATATGCTACCAGAGAAGGCTTCCCAGAGTAGGCTGCTTTGCGATTAGTCTCGAAAAATGGGTGATAGGTATTGGGGTGGCCTGTGAGGCCCCAGAGGCAGGAGCTGTTTGTCATTCTCCACTGTGTCCCCCGCACCTGGTACAATGCCTGGGCGCTCAAACAAATATTCACAGAAAGAAGGGAGAAGACTGAGAGGTAGGGGATGCCTCTACCCCCCCCTTGTGTGGGATGGAAGGCTGCAGAAGGGGGACAGGACATGGGACAGCTTGTGTCACCCATGGAACAATTGGCTTCAATTCCCCAAGCTCCAAGAGGCACTGCCCTGAGCCACTTGGCATGCACACCCCTTGTCCTTCACTTCCAGCCCCCCGCACCTCAGGCTGTCAGAAGGGGCGGCTCAGACAGGTCCCGCTGAGTGCTCCCTGCATTGTGCATCTCCTGGTGGGGGAGAGAGGGGAACAAAGAAGGGGGGCAGCAGCAGGGGTGGGGTGGGAACTGGATACTGGAGTGTTGTGAAACGGAACCTCCAGTTAATTTTGTATGAATCCTATGGCCCGCCCAGGTGGAGGCGAGAGTGGGGCTGAGGGAGGAGAGCAGAGTGGATCACGGGGACAGTGCCTCACGTTGCATAAACACGATGTTAAACCAGAATGCCCCTCGGACCCGGCAGGGCCCGTGTCGTCATCCACAGAGCCGCCACCAGCTGGGCACGGGGGAGGGTGTGAAGGCAGCGTGTGTTTTAAGTGTCTCTGGGCCCCAGGCCCAGGCTGTGGGGGTCGTCTGTCTGTCATTGTGATGCTCTGTTTCTCCGTGTGCTCCATCTCCGCAAGCATCACCGGGGCCCAGAGAGGTTGATGGGGAAATCGAGGCGGCCACAGATTCAGCAGCGTCCCAGGCAGGGTGAGGTTGGGAACCGCTCAGACACTGGGTCCACGTGGGGAATTCACAGCCTGGCCAGAGAGGCTCAAGAAGGCCTCTCACCGGGGTCTTCTGGTGAAGTGATCGTGCTCCATCTTCGAACCCAGCAGTTTCAGGTGTCAGGTCTGGAGGAGAAAAGTTCATTGAAATACGTAAGAGGCTGAGGAAATATAGCTGCCTTCTCAGAGACATGCGGGGTTGCTGGAGGGGAAGGCATGTAGGCTGGAGAGGTGTTCTGGCGTCGCCTCTGTCACCAAGCAGGCTCCTGACCTCAGGCACACTCTCAGGACCTATAGTCTCCTCTGTGAAAGGGGAATGGTCTACTTCACACTCTGCCATGTGGAGACAGTGAGCTGGAAATCCTTTGAAAGTTTTCTACAGAAGAATCATCTTCCAGTATTCACTGAGTATTTCTAGCCATCAGGGTTCTCTTTGATAGAAACCCATCTCAAACTGGCTTATGCAAAAGAGGGATTTTCTGGCTTTTGCAACCGAAAGAGGCAGGGATGGTTCTAGCCTCAGGCAAGGCGGGGTCCAGGCCCTCCAGGGCCGCAGGAGGGCTGCCCTGTTGGCCTTGTCCTCAGGCAGGCCCTCCCATTATTAGCTTCAGGTTAACACCCTCCCATCCTGGCCCCCCAGCCGCCAAAGGCACCTCTTTCCTCATGGTCCCCTCCCCTAAGTCCCAGAACAAACTCTCATTGGGCCACCTGGAATCACATGGCCATTCTCGGCCCAATCCCTGTGGCCAGAGGATAGAGAAGGCTGATAGGGCAGACCCCGGTCACGTGCTCTCCCCAGAGTGGTGCGGCTCCGTCCCCCCAGACTACGTGGAGATTGTGGGAGGGAGATCGTGCCTGTGGAAGGCCCCTCCGTGTGCTGGGGAGGGTGCGCACGAGGAGCGGGCATGCTCTGAGCCCTTGAAGAGAGCTTGGCCTGGAGGGGGAGAAAGGGTAGCTGAGGAGCGAAGGCGGGTTCAGGAGCACCAAATATGCAGTGGTCATAGCCAACCCCAGCACCGTTAACGTTCACACGGGTGAAGCAGGCATAGCTGGGACCATCCACGGGAAGTAGGGACAGGACTAGTGTCCCCGCGGGGAAGTGGCCAACTCGGTGTCATGGTCAAATCCTGGCTGCACTTCTTATCCCGCTGTGGAGCACTGGACCCCTCTGTGCCTCGGTTCCCTCCTCTGTAACGTGGGACAATAACAGTGCCTCTCTCTTAGGGTTCCCGTGAGGATCCGAGTAACATGCCTAAAGTGCTTGGTGTCTTCACGTGGTAGCTGCTGCCTCGGTGTGAGCTGTTATTCTATGCTGAGGATTCTCTGTGTGACTTTAGGGACACGTTGGGTTTAAATTAGCAGAGAAGAGAAAGGCGGCTTATCTGGGCAGATCAGTGGGCTTGAACAACACATGTGAGGCTGTGGGTTAAAAAAAAAAAAAAGCCCCGTATCTGATTTGCAATGCTTATACACCACCCCACCCCACCCCCCACCCCACCGCCATCACCAGGAAAAATAAATCCCTTAAAAGCACTAGCTTTCTGTGAAAGTCTGATGAATCACATGTGGATGCTTTCCAGAATGCCACCCTCACATCTTTCTGAATCATCAATAAAATAAACCCACATGTTGATTGATACGTGCTATCCATTTTCCCAGGCTGGGGCAGCGGGGTGTGTGCTAGGCAGACAGTTCCGCAGGCCAGGGGGTGGCCGGAAGGGTACAGCACAGTTAGCGGAAGGGCCCGACCCACCGCTGACCGAAGGGCTTCTGGGTGGATTCCAGCAAGTCTAGACGGACTGTTTATTCCATGAACAATGCTGCTTGGCCTCGTGGGTGCTTTGTGCAGTCAGGCATCCAGAGGGGGAGTGGAGGCTATAAGCACTTGCGGGGAACATTTACAGGTGGGCCTCACACTATGCAGACCCGCTGTGCAAAGAGCCCGCATCCCAGAGCTACCCGGCGGCTGTAATTTACTGCATACAAACTCATCAGGGACAGGCCCTTGCACTGGGTTGCCTCATGCGGTCTTCACAGCAGCCCCTTGAGTGGGAAACAAAGGCTTGGAGAGAAAGGGGGCCCTGATTCTTGGCTCTGAAGATATCTTTGCTCTGCAGAATAAAAATGCACTAAACACTAAGTGCCTACTATGTGGTCAAGAATGCAAAGAACATGGACTTTGAGTCCCAACTCTACCATTGAGGACTTTGAACAAGTCATTCCATCCCTCTGAGCCTCAGTGTCCCCATTTGTAAAGGGCATGATCATAATGCCCACCTCCTGGAACCATGGACAGGTGTTCAGTGAGTGTCCCATTGCTTCCCCTGCTTCGGTCATGCCAAGCGGAGATGTAGGGCGACAAGGCTGACACACATGTACTTGTTGAACACGTATGTACTGTGCACTTATAATGGGCAGCTTGAGCCACATTGCTCTTCTGGGAAGAGATGTCTCCATGCCACTCAGGAGCAATGTTTGTGTGATGTGGCTGTACGCAGGACAGGTGGGAAGGCCAAGACAGGGAGGGACAGCCTTCTAGGATGTTCCCTCCATCCAAGGATCAGTGGCAAGGAGAGGGGGTTGTCAGACAAGAGACAACTCCAAGGTCGCAGAGGCAGGCAAGAACCAGTAGGAAAGGGCAGCCAGGGGCAGGGGCTAGGGCCTCCTTCCAGCCAGAGGGGAGGAGGGAGGAGCCCCTCCTGTAACCCCTCCCCATCCAGAGCTCCCTAAAGATTTCCAGGAAAGGGGGGTACAGAGCTGGATTGTAAACTTCCCTGCCCTAAAGACTCTCCCAGTCTAGCTACGATACCAGTTACAGGTGGTAGAGATTCGTTAACACATCTTGAGCACTTGCAGACCAGGCTCGCTGTGGAGGATCTGCACTACTACCTCATTTCGTCTTCTCAAACAGGAATTGTTCATACCCGCAGCTTCCAGATGAGGAAATTGAGGCTCAGAGCAACACTAGTGATAAGGGGCCCAGCCAGGATCAGTACCCAGGCAGGCTGGCTCCTGAACATGGGCACATAATCCCCTTAATCTACTGTCTCCTGCTGACAAAAATAACTCTACAGCCAGATGGAGTGTGCTGAAGGTCATAGGAGGAGGCAATCTGACCCATGCCCATTAGAGACAAATACAGGAGAGGCTTTCTCTGAGCTAGGTCTCAAAGGCCAGGGAGGAGCTGAATATGCAGAGATGGGAAGGAAAGCACACTCTTAGTGAAGAAAACAGCATGAGCAAAGGCCCTGAGGTGGGACCTGGAATGTTACGGGAAGAAATGAGGAATTCATTGCACTTGGAGCCTAGGATGTATGTATCTCAAAGGGCAGAGAACTCCAGCCCACAGACTAGAGATTGATTTTTGTAGACTGTGACTTTTAGTTGGTTTGTTCATGCTGTGTACAGACTCAGCTTAGGTAATAGGTATTTATATTTGTGCTGTCCATGAGAGTCTAAAATGGGCATGAGGTGGGATGGAGTGGGGGCAAGCAGGGAGAGTACAGCCCCTCTCCATGGGCCAGAAGAGCCAAAGAACTTGCTGAATGTAAGGAAATTGAGGGTTTAGAAAGGTGGTTCTTATACTGGGTTCCCTGGGGTTCCACAGTGGCACCCAGGGGACAAGGAGATAAGTAGGTGAAGTTCTGGGCTTTCTGCCCCACCATGTACCAAAGCAGCTCCTTTTTTATCTGTTTTGCATGGCAAAGCATCTGGTAAGATATTTTTTTAACAAAGCGTTTTAAAAAAACAAAAGAAAAAATTTTGAAAACCCTTGATGAAATTGGAGAAAGGCAGTTAACTAGAGTATCTAAAAGCCTGGGTTGGGGCCCAAGTTATATAAGTTCTCAGGGCCTCAGTTTTTACATCTGCAGGATGGAGCAGGTGATATCCAGATCCCAGGGCCCATACTACTCTGTGGACTCAATAAGAAAACACACAGAGGGCCTGGCCCACGGTGGGGCCTCAGGAGAGGATTGTCTGGCTTCATGTGTTGGGCCCCCTGGGGTGCAGGAAAAGGACACTCGGCCCACTGACCTGTGTTAGCAGACGCACTGAGCTGGGAAGACTCAGGTGGGGACCATCCTGACTTTGGCCCTTATTAACTGAGACCTTCTCAGGCCCGCCCACCCCCACCCCGCAATTCTGTGCCTCATTCTACCCATCTGGAAAATAAAGAGCGTGGGTCTGGTTGTCTCTGAGGCTCCTCCAGGCTCAGACATTCTAGAATTCTAAACACACTGCCTCAGTGCCCTGAGCAGTACAGACATCAGACTGGCCAAAGGGTGGCTGACTCACAGCCAGCCCCCAGTTCCCTCTTCCCCTTGGAAGACTATGGCCTGGGAATCCTGGGGGTGTGGCTGAGGCTCCACCCCAACACCTCCACAGCCATACCTGTGGCCCCTCAGCCCTAGCCCAGCCCTTCCTACCAGGCGGCCTCCAAGTCCTACGCACACGGACCTCCAAAGGCCCGTGGGCATTCCCTGGCAAAAATTCTCTGGCCCCCGGAAGCCCAGGAACCTGGACACCTGTTTCTGATGACTTTGCCTTCCTGGGTCTCGATCTCCTCATCTGCCAAGTGAGCTAAGGCGTGAGAGATGTTGCTCAGGAACTGCAGGCTGGACCGTCTCCAGTGTTAGGGCAACCTCAGGGGTTCACCCAGCCTGGCTCCCACAAAGCTTGAATGAGCTGAAGCAGCCTCTCCCTCCAGACCTGCCTGTCACAAGGGAGGCCCCGCCAGGGCAGGTAAGTTATCTGTACAGGCCCCCCTCACCGCACAATGATTATCTTACTCCTCCTGGCACAACCCAGGCCCCTGCTGTAGTTTCAGACCCAGAGTTATTTATAGGCAGTGGAAATTAGCGCCTCAGCTGCTGATTCCCTAGTACCCCCCTGCCAGCAGCCTCCACCCCAGGGGGAGGCCCCCTGGAAGTCTTCTTGGTCCCAGCAAATGCTGGGAGCAGCAAAGGCTCCACTCTCTCTGTGGGATAGCTTCGGACAAGATGCCACGGAGTTGAGAGGCAGAAGTGAGAGCCCTTCTAGCTAAAGAATCTGGGGAGGTTTCATGGAGGAGGCAGTATGTGAGCAAGATGTTGAAGGATAGGCAGGGTTTGCAATGGGGAAGGGCACTCTAGGGAGAGGGAACAGTGGGGACAAAAGCACAGAGGCAAAGAAGGGTGTGTAAAAGGAAGAGCCATTCATTGTTTGGCTGGAGCTTGGGTGAGGGAGCGACTAGAAGTAGTGATAATAATTAAGGGTAACTGAGCATTATAGATCTTCCAGACACCATCCTGAGAGCTTTACATACATCATTACCTCATTTAATCCTCCCAACAACTCTCTGAGGTAGGCACTAGGATTATCCCTATTTTTACAAATGAGGAAATGGAGACACAGAGAAGTTAAATCACTTGCCCATGATCACACAGCTAATAGGTGCAAGAACTGGGATTCCGATGCCAGCAGGCAACCCCAGAGCCCAAACTAGGAACCTCTATGAAGGGATCTGAATGTTGAGCCAAAGGCTTGGGCATAAATTAAGAGACAGGAGGGAGCCCCTGAGGGTTCTTGAGCAGAAAAGCAATGTGGTCAAGACAACTGGTCTGGCAGCCCTGATTTGGATTGGAATGGGGAGATATCCCAGGGGATAAAGCCAGTGCAGAGGGAGGGGACAGTCATTGAGAGAGAGGTGACAGAGTTAGACCTGGCCAGGATGGTGGCAATGGAGAGGAGGGAGCGCCAAGCAGCAGGACTCAGCCTGTGATAGGTGGTCAAGGAAAAGAACCATGTCAATGCAACTCAGTTTTTAGAACAGCAGCTGACTGCTCATGGAGGCCAACAGGAGAGGAGCAAGGTTGAGGGTGAGACCAAAGGTTCATATTGGGCATCATGCACTCTTGGGGCCTGGGGGAAAGGAGAACAGGCATGGAACCCGGCAGAGAGGCTAGACCTGGAGGTGAAACACCTAGATAACAGAGAAGTCCCATCTCTGCTCACAAGTCCCACACCTGCACGGCGTGCGGGGCGGGGGGGGGGGGGGGGGCGGTTAGCCACAGGAGGGCAGAGATGTGGGCTTGTGGTGTTCTCTGCTGTATCCTAGCACCTAGAACAGTACCCAGCACAGAGTACACTCAATAAACATGCAGGAATGAGTTCACCTGGGACACTGATCAAGCAGAGGTCCTTAGGGAACACGACCTACTAAGGGAGCAGGCAGCCGGCAAAGCAAGAGATGTCAGAGATATAAGGAGAGGGTCACCTGCAGGTAGGGTGTGATCAGGGTGTCTGACACTGGATAGGCAGTCGGTTAGACATAGAGGTTGTCAGGAGAGGTTCAAGGAGGACAATAAAAGAGCAACAGCCTTGAGGGCAGGCTGCTGGATGAGGTCTTAGGAAACATCTGCTGACAGAACAGCAAAACGGAGCATTCCCTGGGACTATCCCCCATCGCCCACACCAGCTCAATTGGGTGAGAGCAGATGGAGCAAAGGCCTGAGGGATTCACGGACCCACGGGACCATAGGTCTGGAACAGCTCTCAGGGACCATCCAGCAATCCCAGGGGCCCATGGGAACACGGACTCCTAGGAGGGGAGGGATCTGCCCAAGCACACAGCTCCCATGACTGGGGAGCCCCTAGTCATCCCTACACATGGCAAAGGGAGCAGAGTCCCTCCTTCCTGCCCCCAATGCATCCACCCTTCTCCCCAGGACCCCAGCTTCTCGTCCATCCCTGCACTGCCTCTGTGCTCCTTTCCAGGGGCCACCGTAACAAAGGATGGCAGACCAGGGGACTTAGACAATGGAAATATGTTGTCCCACAGTTCTGGAGGCTGGAGGTCTTAGTTCAAGGTGTTGGTCAGCAGGGTTGGCTCCTTCCAAGGGCCATGAGGGAAGCATCTGTCCAGGGCCTCTCTCCTTGCTTTGTGGATGGCCCATCTTCTCCCTGTGTCTTTTTTTTTTTTTTTTAAGTTTTATTTTATTTGACAGAGAGAGAGAGACAGCAAGAGAGGGAACACAAGCAGGGGGAGTGGGAGAGGGAGAAGCAGGCCTCCAGCTGAGCAGGGAGCCCGATGCAGGGCTCAATCCCAGGACCCTGGGATCATGACCTGAGCTGAAGGCAGACGCTTAACGACTGAGTCACCCAGGCACCCTTCTCCCTGTGTCTTAATATTGTCTTCTCATACATCTCTGTGTCCACATTTAAGACACCAGTCATAGATGATTAGGGCCCACTCTCACGGCCTCATCTTAACTTAGTAACTAGTCACCTCTGCAATGACCCAGCCTCCGAACATGGTCCCATTCTGAAGCGCTGGAGCTTATGGTTGTAGAGGGACTCAATTCAACCCAAAACAGTGTTATTTGAGACAATCACTTCTGCACTTGAAGACAGTTTCTCCCCTGTCAAGTGGGGACATAAATGGGAACAGACGAGGCCCATGGTGGGGGCAGAGGAGCTCACTGCCGAATGGGCACGTATGTCTCCAAGAGCCTGTCGCATGCTGGGCGTTAGGAAGTAGCGATACAGCCTAAACGTTAAATAGCAGACGCCCTTGGTCTGAATCCCAACTGTGCCACTTACTTACTTGCTGTGCTGTGCCAAGCAAATGACTTCACCTCCCAGAACCTGTTTACTCATCTGTGAAGGAGTACTTATTCTTGGGCCCCTGTGAGGAATACATGAGAAGATGCATGTAAGAATACACAGCACAGAGCAGGAAGCCTGCAGGGAATGGAGACCATTATTATTCTCATTACCATTGTCATCATTCACATAGGTTTAAGAAGGTGAAGCCCAGAGAGGGAAAAATCCTGCCCAAGCTCACATAGCCATCTGGCACAAAACCAAATGAGAACTCAGGTGAGAACTCAGGTCTCCCAATCTGCACTCTCAGCTTTTTATTTTATTTTATTTTATTTTATTTTATTTTATTTTACTTTATTTTATTTTAGAGAGAGAGAGTGTCTGAGAGCAGGATGAGGGGGAGTGGGGCAGAGGGAGAGGGAGAGAAAGAATCTCAAGCAGACTCCCCACTGAGCACTGAGCTCAATGCGGGGTTCAGTCTCACAACCCTGAGATCATGACCTGAGTGGAAATCAAGAGTCAGACACTTAACCAACTAAGCCACCTGGTGCCCCCAGTCTCAACTTTTTAAACCACATCTCTGTGTGATTTTTTTTTTTTTAAAGGTAATTCCTAAATGCCCAGTATTAGGAGAGCAATGAAGCCTACTTTCAGCTTTT
Organism: Mirounga leonina; assembly: GCF_011800145.1. Taxonomy (NCBI): domain Eukaryota; kingdom Metazoa; phylum Chordata; class Mammalia; order Carnivora; family Phocidae; genus Mirounga; species Mirounga leonina. The sequence continues at coordinate 7,846,495 of NW_023270855.1, forward strand.
CCATGTGCTGCATGGAACACTGTGGAAAATAAATGGTAGTTGCTGAGAACATGAAACAGCATGAATGAGGTCTTGAAACAGGTGATATGAAAACAGTGGGGTTGGGGCGCCTGGGTGGTTCAGTCGTTAAGCGTCTGCCTCCGGCTCAGGTCATGATCCTGGGGCCCTGGGATAGAGCCCCGCATCGGGCTCCCTGCCCCGCAGAAAGCCTGCTTCTCCCTCTCCCACTCCCCCTGCTTGTGTTCCCTCTCTCGCTGTCTCTCTCTCTGTCAAATAAATGAATAAAATTTAAAAAAAAAAAAGAAAAGAAAACAGTGGGGTTTACCAGTGACCACGGCAACAAACAGATGCAAGGGAGAAGCGGCATAAAGGAAGCATCCCGAAGGGGTCAGTGCTGGGGCTAAGGGGTAAGAGTAGGGGTGATGGTTTTTCTCGCAGTGTCTCTTTCTGCGTCTGTGGCGATGTGGTTCGGAGACGGGCCAGCTGAGCAAGGGCAGCCGCCCGAGCAGCATGAGGAAGATCCCTGGTCAGAATGCTCCGAGCTGGAGCAAGGACTGGAAAACAGAGCTGTTTTCGGGAGGGAAATTGGGACATGCAGGGGTCAGTGGCAGGACGGACAGACCCAGTGTCCCTTTGGGGGATGTGGGGTGGGGAAGAGTCCACTCCAGCTGTCTGGGTCCCTGTATTACTCAGGATTCCAAGCAGGGCTGTGCTGGAAGATGTGTAGCGCGGAGCTGTCTGGGGGCCGGGGGGGGGGGCGGGGGGCGGAGTCCTTGTCTGTAGCACATGCTGCTTTCTGTGGTGTAAACACTGCCACCATGTCACCAGCATGACGGCTGTGAATGCAGAGTTGGGGAGAGAGGTGCAGCAGTGCGTGCCATCTAGTCATGCTACTGTGCAGGGGCGGTGGACATCTGTTCAAGAGAACAGATCACAGAGGCATTTAGTAAAATACTTAGGAAGGCATGAGCGTGAGGAATTGGTGGCCTTTTCCCATATAGTTTGTATAGTGTGTAAGTTTATATCATTTAATTCTAGTGATGGCTGCATTGAATAACCAGCTCACAAAAATATCTGAAAATTTAGCCGTTGGCGCTCACAAGCGGATGTGAGCTGGCTCTGGTGCATCACTGATTCCAAGTCCAAGGAGAGAGCCCAGCGAGTGGCCTGGCTTGCTCACGTGCCCACCCGCCCAGGGCAGGAAGTGGGGGGAGGGGCATCCTGAGGGACAGCCCCCCAGACTCCTCCCTTAGAAGAGACCTACTTTCCCAAAGGAAGGAAGAAGCCACTGGATGGCCAAAACCCAACACCCGCTTTTGTTTCTCCTTCATAATTTCTTTAAGTTGTATTTTTTTCTCTTACATCTTTTTTATTCTTTCTTTTTGTTTTCAATTCATCATTGCTTGAAGTCCCAGAGTCTCTAGAAAGAATCCAGGGCTTAATCCTGAGAGCAGCAAAGCAAAGGACCCAGCCAGGAGAGACAGGTACAGGGGCTCAGAGCAGCCACATCTGCCCACATCCCCACCCTGGCCCAGCCCCCCACCTTCTCCAGGGAGGGAGGTACATGAACTAGACCTTCTGTCACGCTGCCTGAGACCACACCCTTGGGGATTCTCCCAAGAAGACACAGACAGACCCCGTCAAAGAGTGTCTTAGGGCAGAGTCTTGGCAAGGACCCCAAAGGGTAGGTAAGGGGGAACGGAGAAACCCAGGGGTCTGGAGCAGCCCGGATATGAGGCAAGCACCCCTGCGGGCTTAGACCTAATGTCCAAACAAGGCCAAATGGGCATCATAAACACAGTGAATCTATGATTTACCAGGGATCCCTACCAACCGTCTAGGAAGATGCTAGATCTCTCTTATGGCCACATGTCCCTGGTTTGTGGCCACAGATATCCAAAGTGAAGAACCAGATCCCCACCCAAAAAGCTTTTCCAGCTGCCCCCTTGTTGGGGACCATCTGGTGGCTGGCAGGAGGCTCAACCTGGGCAGGCTAGGAGGTCGATTTAGACCACCCCATCCTCTAGGGATAGCCAAGTCAGCCACCACCTTGTAAGAAGCAGCATCCCAACATGCCACTGTTTTCCCCATTCTGCAGATAAGGAAACAGGTGCAGAAGGGGTGACTCACTTGCCCAAGCCACACCCCAGTGGGTGTAAAACTCTGGGCCTGGACGAGGCCATGCCTCATCCTCTTTTTTTTTTTTTTTTCATTTTTTTATTCTATGTTAATCCCCATACATTACAACATTAGTTTTAGATGAAGTGTTCCATGATTCATTGTTTGTGCACAACACCCAGTGCTCCATGCAGAATGTGCCCTCCTCAATACCCACCACCAGGCTAACCCATCCTCCCACCCCCCTCCCCTCTAGAACCCTGTTTGTTTTTCAGAGTCCATCGTCTCTCATGGTTCGTCTACCCCTCCAATTTCCCCCGCTTCATTCTTCCCCTCCCGCTACCTTCTTCTTCTTCTTCTTCTTCTTCTTCTTCTTCTTTTTTTTTTTCCTTAACATATATTGCATTATTTGTTTCAGAGGTACAGATCTGAGATTCAACAGTCTTGCACAATTCACAGCGCTTACCAGAGCACATACCCTCCCCAGTGTCTATCACCCAGTCCCCCCATCCCTCCCACGCCAACCCCCACTCCAACAACACTCAGTTTGTTTCCTGCGATTAAGAATTCCTCATATCAGTGAGATCATATGATACATGTCTTTCTCTGTTTGACTTATTTCACTCAACATAATACCCTCCAGTTCCATCCACGTCGTTGCAAATGGCAAGATCTCATTCCTTTTGATGGCTGCATAATATTCCATTGTATATATATACCACATCTTCTTTATCCATTCATCTGTCGATGGACATCTTGGCTCTTTCCACAGTTTGGCTATTGTGGACATTGCTGCTATAAACATCGGGGTGCACGTACCCCTTCGGATCCCTACTTTTGTATCTTTGGGGTAAATACCCAGTAGTGCAATTGCTGGATCATATGGTAGCTCTATTTTCAACTTTTTGAGGAACCTCCATACAGTTTTCCAGAGTGCATGCCTCATCCTCTTAACCGGCTGTCAAAAGGGGATGAGGGGCCATCCCCCGGGCTCCGAGCTCCCCACAGGGTGGTGCTGGAACTCTGGCCCAGAAGCCTGGGAGTTTTCCATTGCTCCCAAACACACTGGAGCTCAGGCCCAAATAAGAGAGAGAGGGGCCAGGGTGGGGGCCAGGCAAACCCCTGCTCTGCCAATGAACTTGATCGTGGTTTCCAGGTCTCACTCACCTGCCTCTTTTCTGGCCAGCAACATTCTCAAGGGCCTCCAGGTCTGGATGTTGTGGGCTATAAAAGTGGAGCCCGAATCCCAGGCCCAGGGGTTGGAAGCTGTTTGGCAGGGCCTGGACACGGTATACCAACTGAGGATCCAATGTCAACAACTCAACTCACTCGCTGTGTGACCTCAGGCAAATTACAGTCCCCCTCTGAGCCTCAGTTTCCTCATCTGAAAAGTGAACTTAGATATGCCTACCTACAGGTTACCAGAAAAATTAAATGAGAATAATGTATGTATAAGCCCCTCCCTTTTATATCCTCTCCCCCTCCAATTATTCTCCCTGTCGTGGCCTGAATAAACTTAAATATGAATCTACTGTGCCACCATTTACTCAAAACCCAATGGTTCCCACTGCTCTTAGAACAAAATTGAAACTCTTCACTGTGGCCTTCAGGCCTGGTGTGATCCAGCTGCCACCCTGTTGCAGGGTCCTCAAGGACAGGCTTCCAGGCCCACAGGAAATGAGAGTCCCTAGAGCTTCCTTTAAAACTACAGAGCTTGCCCTTCCTTTGATGCCATATTGGGATTCCAGAATAAATTAAAGATAACTGAAGATAAATGATAATAATTATAGTGTTGAGATTATAGATGACCTACCACTTACTAACCCCCACTAAATTTCACACACCCTCTGGTGAGGTATGCCCCATCCTCTGGCTGATAATCACTGCATTCATTTAATTCATCTATCCTTTGAAGAAGCATTTATTGAGTACCTACGTGATGCTAGATGCTGTCCTAGGTGCTGGGGATACAGCAGGGAACACAGATACCTCCCCTCACAAAGTTTATAGAGTCCAATAAAAAATGCAGAAACAAATAAATGAACAAGAAAATATATCAGGTGGATAAGGACTTTGAGGGCACCCATGGGAAGAGGCAACTAAGATGGGCAGTCAGGGAGGGCTTCCCTATGGAGGTGATATCTAACCTAAGCCTCAAATAACATGCTGCATCCCCATGGTCGACTGAGGGTGAGTTCTGGTCAGGCTCCTGCTGTTCAGTGTTTTCAGATCCCCTGTGTCTATTTCCTGGGCTCTGGCAGGCACTCTGCCAGGTACTATAACCTTTTATGATCTCTTTTTATATCATGGCTGGCCTGGGAGATAAGCCTGTTCAGCCTCCCATTTTATAGTAAAGAAACTGAGGCTCAGAGAGGACTTGCACAGGGTCACACAGTGATGGGTCACAGAGATGGGACATGTCTTTGAGTCCGCTAACTTTCCCAATTTTGTGCCCCTTCCCTCACCTCTTTTCTTGCTGGGATGCATTTGGAGAAGTCACAGTGTCAGAAAACTAGTCCCCTAGTCTGTTAGAGCCTAGAGCTGTCAGCTGGGAGAGAACCAAGTCCCAAGAGGCCACTGAGTGTTCGGTAAGGTAAAGGGGTTACAAAACTGGCCCAACCCCAGAGGAATAAGCATGTGGGGAAAATCCTGGGCAAGCAGGGGAAAAAATCCCTACAGAGGCAAACTGTAGAACACTGAGGATAGCTTTGTAAATTACCACACTTTGGCTTTACTTCTAAAAGGTGAAAGCATTTTTCTTCCATAGAATATCTGGTGGGTAGGCGGGCACCATCCTAGACTTTTGGATTTTATGCTTCCTGAGGGCAGGGGCTGTTTCATTTGCCTCTGAAACCCCAAGAACCTAGTGGGATTCTAAGTAAGTGAAAACATGAGTGATGATTGCATGCACATGAGCATGTGTGCAGCCTGAAGCCTCCTCAGTCTACCTCCCCCCAACCAGAACCCACCGCCCAGCTCAGCATGGGGGCCACAGAAATATCAGAGACTAACCCTGCCAAAGCCCCCAGCAATCCACCCGCTCCCTGTACATGCCCTGGCCCGACTTCCCTGCGTTCCCACTGTCTCTGATGTGCAAAGGTATGTGCCTTTCATCCCCGCCTAGAGGTCCAGCCTGGGGGAAGGTACCAGCCAGGGAGGGGCTGTGATCTGACTAGCAGAGATGCATCTCCTGCCACCCCCTTGCCAGCCTCAAGGATGCATGGGCTGGCACGAAGCCACCAGCATCCTCTTGAAGTCCTGTGAGATCTAATTACCCAGACAAGGAGAAAGTGTTGAGCAAGTGAGCACCGGGGTTTGGAATGATCAGTTTTTTGGCTGCTACAGTTAATGCGGGGCCAGGCTACAAAGCTGTCCCTCTGATGTTCTGCTGATGGGCCCATGAGACGGCTGACTGATCTGGAACTGCATGCTTTTCTGTCACCCCCAAAGGCTTTCCTAAATTGTCCTAACAATTACCATCTCAGGGAGCCAGCCATGCTTCAGGCCTCTGCACAGTAACAGTGAAGAAAAGGGCAGCCACAAGGTAGGAGGCTAAGGGAGACCACTTGAGGCCGGGGTGAGTCCCCGCCTTGCGGTTTAATTCTGAGCACAGGGTGTGTCCTGGAGGACTTGCCCTTTAAATACCACATCCTCATTTCAGTATGACCACCATTTTACAGATGAGGAAACTGAGGCACGGTACGCCCAAGGTCGCTCACCAACAAGTTGCAGGGGTGACATCTGAACCCAGGCCTGCCTGGCCCAAACCCCTGCTCAATGTGTTCCAGATGCCCTCAAGTCATAGATATTTTTTCCCTCTCCCTATTTTGTATGTTAAAATTTCAGAGGATCTTGAGATGCGTGATACTATCTAGCTCTGTCCAAAAGTTTTGACCCTGAAAAGTGCTACGAATGATGACTTTCTGCATGTTTTTCAGTTTACGGGCATTTTTATTTTTTTGCTATACATCCCTGAGAAGGAATTTCCTCCAGTAGATATGGGGCCAAGTAGTAGAAGGGCTTAAGGGTATCAGCTCATCCTCCCTTGCAGAGTAGAAAAGCCTGAAGTGAGACAAAAAGGTCACAAAGGCTCGTGGACGCCCACTAAGCACCAGGCACGGGAAAAGTTATCCACTGATTCACCAGATGTTTCTTGAGCACTTACTATGTGCTAGATGTAATTGTAGGCCCTGGGATAGACACAGCAATGAACAAAATAATGAATGTCACTGGGTCGGTGGGTCCTGCATTCCAGTGTGGGTGACAAGCCAAAAACCAAGTAAAGAGCAAAATCATTGAGACTGTCCGTCGTAAGAAACGCTCTGGAGGAAATAAGGGGCTGGCTGAGGTTGGGAATAACAGAGTGGATCCTCTGAGACCCTGGGATCAGGAGGCAGAGAAGACCTGGAAAATGAGAGGAGGCTGCACGTTAGAGGGCAGGGAGTGGGGAGTGGCCTGAGCAGAGGCTGATGGGTGGGACCTGAGAGGTGAAGCTATGGGAGTGAGCTTGCCTGTGGGACGTGCACACAGTTTCTTCTTAAGCGAGGCAGCCCTGCTGGGGGCTGAGAACAGGGAGTGATGCCTCATCTCAAGTCATTCTAACCGAGGCCCTGCAAGGCAGGTACGAAATCCTCGCTCTGGCAGGTGAGGAGAGGAGACGTACCTACGCAGTGAGGAGGTGGCAAGGCTGCTATTTGAACCCATACCTGGATGAGGGCCTCTGCATCCGTCCTGCCTGCTGGGGGAACCCCAGCCCCAGTCTCTGAGCACAGTGCCCTGCCCCCCACCTGCCTTGGGGCTTTGTTCTGTTCATTTTAGTTATGTGGCTCAGGCCAAATAGAACTCAATGGAATGTGACTTGAGGGTCCATCAGGAACATTTTGCTTCCCCATAAAATTACAAGCTGCTACAAGGATGTATGTTCCTGGTTGCTAGGCAATCAGGTGTGACCTGTGAGCTTGGGGGCTTCTTCTGGACAGAGGGACTGGTCCATCCACCCTTCCCTTTCCACAACCTTCTAAGGCCCAGACCCTCCCAGGCAGAACCCCAGGGACTCACAATGAGGGGGCAAAATACAAGGTAGACACAAGCAGAAGAGCGTGAGAATTCCAAACAAACACTGAATGAGTTCAGCCCAAAAGGAAAAATAAACAGAAGGGCCTTTTTCCAAAATTTAGGGAAAGTCCTTTGTGACCATAGTAGTGGCCCGTGCTTTTACCAGATGCTAAATTAAACCCTGTTCTAAGCACATTAACCTACATGAGGAAGGTTCTATCATAATCCCCATTTTAAAGATAGGAAAACGAAGGCACCTGGGGTTTAGCATGCCCAACCTGTAAGTGTCAGGGCCATGCGGTCTCACCCCAAGCCCAGCATCAAAGCAAATGGATTGATGGCCCATCTGAGAGATCAGATTGGGGTTGAAGAGGACAAATAGAACACATGAGAGGTTTACTCAAAAACTGGAATGAATCAATTCAATTCTTATTGGGATCCTACTGTGTGCTGGACAATTTGCCTTATAAAGAAATGACACAAGACCTCCAGTTGGTGGAAAGGGAGTAGAAGCAGATTGACCCAAACAGGCCATCGTACTATTTACCGGAGTGTGGCAGGTACCATGAGAGAGAAGAAAAACATGCAGGGAAGGATGGCATTGAGGGCAGATCCCAAAGGAAAGGTGAAAGACCCAGCCTGGAAAAGCGACCAAAGTGGAAAGAGAGGCATTTCAAGCATCATTTTATTATATTGGATTGGAATTAATTTTTTAGGTGTCTGTCTCCACCCCAGATGGTGAGCCACTCAAAGCAGAGGTCGTGTGTAATTTATTATTGTGTCCTTAGGAGACAACACATATCTGACATTTTCCATGACAGCAATCACAAAATGTTTGTTTAACAAATACATGAACAAAGAAGAAAGAAATGCGGAATGAGTGAATGAATGAGATTGGTCTTACCTCTCAAACAGGAGATGTCAGACACTATTTGTAGAGCATGTAGAGCCTTTGCAAGATCTAGTGTGGAGAGTGGGCACTTACGGGAGATCAGAGCAGCATATACTGTGGGTCAGAGGCAGTGGGGCTGGGAGGACAGAGACTCACTAAGGCATCGTTGCAGGAGTAGCCAAGTGAGAGATGCTGGCAGCCCAAATTCAGATGCTGATCTCAGGAGTGAAGAAGAAGGGCCAAATCTAGAAATACCAAGGAGGCTGGCCAGTATGACTGGAAAGACGAATAGATTTGAAGGAAACAATGAGATTGGTCTTAGACTTGCTGAGTTGGAAACATGGGCAAAACAACCAAGTGGGGCTACCTTGTGAGCCCCATGAAATCCTGGCCCAAGGAGCGAAAGAGAGAAGACAAGATGAGAGACAGAGCAAATAACTTAAACACAATTCTCCACTTCCTGAACCCACATCTGTGGCAGACATCACTCATCAATCCCAGTGCTCAGACTCCTGCTCAATTTGAGGTAGACCGTACTAATCAATCATGGTTGACTTTCAAGATGAAACTTATTTGTTGCCCCTGTTGGAGAAGCAGCAACCAGGTGGTGGTGAGGGGAACCTTCAGAATGGGACACTCTCTGACAGAATAAAAGAGGGAAGGGGGCAATGAAGGAGCAGAAGTGGGAGCAGTGAGCCTTGGAAGTTAAGGTCAGGGTATAAACCACTTGAGGTCAAGGTCAGAACCATGGCATTTTCCCTCTGTACGCCTTAAACTCTTTTTTAAAGAGAGACTTTAAAGGTTTACAGAGTTTAAACACTTAAACTCTTCAAGAGTTTTTTTTTTTAAAGAACTCTTTTTAAGTGAAAGCAGCCGGCTATAATTATTCATTCATTCCAATTAGTGACAAAGCATTCATTCTTATGAATAATAATATTCTGAGGGCACATTCGATAACTTTCCAGATAAGCCTAACTATTCTGAACTGATTTCAGTTTTATTGTTTGGTGAAGACTTTAAGGAGCGTGCTTTTCTTCTGCTGTGAGATCTGTGGCCTACCAGCCACCCATTCTGCCCATTCCTGTTTATTGAGCACCTACTATATGCTGGACTCTGTTCCAGGTAACAGGAAAATCTCGACCAACCTCCTCATGGAGTTCACAGTCTGGGAAACTAGGGCAACAGCCGGCCTCAGAGCTGTCTATGGTTTCAGCAGTGGCCAGACTCAACAACCTTCCTTCCTCTACACACTATCAGCTTAACAATTAGAGAAAGAGAGAGAACGTTCTCAGTCTCCTTCCAGTTATCAAGAAAGCATCACAGATGGCCTTCCAGCGTCCCTGCCTTCAACCTGGCAAGAGCAGGGACATGGCTGGTCCGCAGAGTAACTGTCTCTTCTCTCCCAGAGGAGGGTGGACTTGCCTCCCAACAGAAATGTCCCTGAGGGGTTAACCAGAAACCCATGGGTCCTCAAGCATCCCAGGAACTGGATTCCTAAAGCCAGACACATACATCTTGTCTAGCGCTTGCAGAAACAGTTTGCTGAAGGAAGCACCCTCTCTCCCGAAGCCTTCTAAATAACACTCACAGGGAGAATGTGACCAGTTTCCAGGTAGCGAAGGGAGTAGCCAGCTCCCTGCTGGACAGGAAGTATCTAGCATGTGAAATGAAAGAGCTTTTTTGTCCCCTGGGCAACAAGGGGGGTGGCCTTTGTCACATTATTGGAGACACACACGCAGCATCGAAGTTACAAAAGAACAGCCAGCAGTGTAAAGCTTCAACATAAATGACAGACGCAGGATGCAAATACTTACTGTTCCCAGAAGAGACACCCACACGCACCAGCAGCAAGGAGCGGCGAGAGCATGGCGCTCTGTGTCTTAAGACTTGGGTTCTAATCCTGGCTGTGCCCCTCATAGCTCGGGTTCCTCCTGCATAGAGTACAGACAAGGCTATTGGCCTCATGCAGTTGAAGCTGTTCAGCTGGTGACTTTAGGTAATACTCACCAAACGTCCACTCTATGCCAAGCACTGTGTGCACGCATTGCCTCACATAATCCTCTCATCAGCCTCTGGGGTCTGCAGGAGCTCCCATTTTATTACCCAAGAGGCCCAGAGAAGCTGAGTGACTCCCCTCAAGTCACACAGCTTAAAAGCTGGGTTGAGTGTTGTCTGTGGCGATTGTGAGGATGAGTGGTTTGACCAGAGGGTTTCGTACGCATGTTGTGACTGAGCACAGCCAACAATCTTCCCTCCCTCCACAAGTACAGAGTGTGTGCCGTGCCCAAGGACACAAAATGAAATGACACTGGCCTTGCCTTTCAGGAGCTCAAAATTAAGTAACCAGAAGGGTCAGTTAAAATACCACGTAATAACCTCTATAGAGATAGGAGGCAGCAAGGGGCCGTCGGGACAGAGTGGGGCCGGTCAGGGGTGGCTCCCGGCACCTTTTTTTAGGAAGGGTGAGAGCCAGAAGGGCAGCCAGGCAGAGCAAGAATGGCACGCTGGAGGCAGGGCCAGGGGATAAGAAGTTTGCCATCAGAGTGACATCGACAGGGCACCCTGCACCCAGGGTGAGACCCTCTCTGTGTGTGCCCCACACGCAGTGCACGTTCATCCCTGGGCAGTACCCTCCACGAGGCGAGGGGCCCCAGTGCTGACCCAGCAGCCTTAGAAGGCTCCTCATAAAAGATTAACAGCTTCATGAATCAGTGATATGGTTACAAGAGAAGTGTGCAGGAGGATCTGGGAATTTGCTAGCAACAAGGGCCCTCCCGGAGCCCATCCAAGCCCCTTAGTGGAAAGGAAGCAGGGGCCCAGCAAGGTCCTGGCCAGTCACTGGAGGAAGCCAGACCCCAGGGCTATCTCACACACTTGCCCATACAGGTCTCACTGATCTGTCTTCTTCTTAGGGGTTCCCCCAAAAGCAGAGCATGAGTCAAGGATGGGGTGCAGGTGGTATATTTGGGAGCAATCCCAGGAGTGAGAGAGGGAGGGGGACAACAGGGAAGAGAGGAATGCCAACATGAGATCTGCTAGGGGCAGATTACAGCTCTCACGGGGAGTCACCCTCAGTTTTCTGGGGCCTTTGTGGGTTTTCTGATTGGCTTTATAGCTGTCACGCCACCATCCTTCTCCTTACCTCCCCCTCTCCAGCCCCCAGAATTCTTTCATACTGAGGAAGAATCTATTTCTAGGGGGTGCCTCCGAGTCCTCAAAGAATCTGCCTTTTTTAACAATGGAGAGATGTTGCCATCACAGAGCTGCAGGCCTCCACCCGCCTGGCTCCGTCTGACATGCGATCTCACCGATGGTTTCCCCGGCCGTCACTTCAGGCCCCTGAGTGGCAAGTGTGAGGGATGCCCCAGGGTGACACTGGACATGGGTGTTTCCCCCAAGTCGCTCCATGGGGCTGGCTGGGGGCTTCTCCATCCTTCCTATCAGCAACAAGGACAGAGGAGGCCACTGAGGTGATTGCAGTATGGCCTTGGACACGGGGGGGGTGACTTGGGGAGACCCCAAATATCTCCCCTGCCCCTTAATCCTCAGCCCGAAAGTGTCTTAGAGCAGGCGTTGCCTTGGAGTTACACACTGCCCCATCCTTACCTCCTTTCTCCCCATGCAAGTGTCTAGGAAAGGCCCCATGCTTATTGAATATCTATCTACTGAGTAGCAGACCAAGACAGAGGCACTCACTGCCCGCATGGAGCTTAGAGTCAGCAGGGACTCACACATTAAGAAAAACTAATCACATTATTAATTATTAAAATCATGATAAAAATGAAAGGGATTTTTAGAGAGCTATAGGAAGTGCTGAGTTAGGTGCAAAGGGGGAAAGGGCGTTCCAGACAGAAGGAATAGCATGTGCAAAGACCCTGTGGCAGTAAAGCACTTCTGTTGAAACCACAGAAAAGAGGCTAATATCACTGGAGCATAGTGATCGCAAGAAACAATGAGTCTTCAGAAGAAAGGGAAGGCCATACTGTACAGGACCTTTCAGAACTTGGCAAGGAGCATGGATTTTCCCTGTATGCAGTGGAAGCCACTGGAGCATTTTAAGCAAGGTCCTGACATTAACACCATGTGTTTATACTTTTGAAACATCCCTCTGGCTGCTGGGTGAAGAATATTGAGAGTGGGAGCAGGGAGACTGGGGAGGTGGCTACCAAAGCCACCCAGGAGAACAGTGATGGTGGCCTAGACCACTGTGCAGGCCGTGGAGGGGAGTAGGCAGATCTGAAACATCGTTTCTTTGGGTGTAGGAGATCTGCTGGGTGGTGTAATAGGGTCAGGGGCAGGAGAGGACCCCAGTGGGAGATGAGGACAGGACTCGGAGGGAAAAAGGAAATGATGGGCATTGTACGTATCACACCTACTATGTGTCTGGCATGTCACTCTCGCTACCTCATTTTAATCTGCACAACCAGGCTCTGGGCTAGACATCACAGCCCATGTGACAGAGGAGGTGAAGTGACTCACTCAACAACACACAGGTAGTAAACAATAAAGCCAAGGTTTTAATCTCAGAATATTTGTCCCCAAGTCCACTCCATCCAAAGGTTATATAGAAACAAACCTGTATTTTTTTATAGTACATATTGATTTCCCCCTTTATTTTTTAAGATTTATTTAAGAGAGAGAATGGGGGGCGTGCAGAGGGAGAAGAGAATCTTAAGCAGACTCTGCACTGAGCGTGGAGCCTGACACGGGGCTCGATCTCACAACCCTGAGATCACAACCTGAGCTGAAACCAAGTTGGACGTTTAATCTACTGTGCCACCCAGACACCCCTGATTTCCCCTTTAAATTAAACTTTGAATTATTCAAATAAAACATGAGCACACTCTCCTACTTAAAATTAAAATATTTCAGTCAAAAAGAGAGTCCCCTTGACCACTGGAACCAACCCCTCCCCAGAGGTTCCACCCTCATGAGTTTAGAGCAGATCCTTGCAGACCTTCTGCTACACATTCACCTATATATGTACCCACAGAAAATATAAGCTATTGTTTTGTTGAGTTTTCTGTTTTACATCTATGGAATCAGACTATACATGATGCTCTGCAACTTGTTTTTTTCACTCAACAGTTTGTCTTGGAGAGCCTTCTATGTTAGTACATATGAATGCATCTCATTTTTTTTAACTGTTGCATAGTATTTTGTGGACTGAATGTAACACAGTTTACTGAGCCCATTTGCTTTCCAAAGACAGAAATGCATTTTTCTATAAGTGTTGTAGCTTTTGAAGGGCTTGTAGATTTTTTTTCCTTTCAAAATATGAGACTGTTATTTATGTTAATGGAGGAATCCAGACCGCAGTGACAACACAAATGTTTAGCAACACCCAGCCTGGTGACTAAGTTTTCCCATTTTCCTTCAGGTGTTTGGCATCCCTGGAAGCTATCCCTTGTCCATTGCCAAGTCTCTGTTTATAGCAAAAGGCTGTCTCAAGAGCAACAGGAAAATGGGAGCGTTGTTGGCTTTCATTTCAGTGCCATGTCCTGAAGCAGGCAGCCTGGCACAGTAGGGAAAGGGTACAGCTGTGGAGCCTCAAAGATCAGGATTCAAATCCCAGCTTTAGCTCTGTGACCCTGGGCAAGTTACTTTACCTCTCTGAGCCTCGGTTTGTCCAACCATAAAATGGGTAGAACACATAGAGTGGCCAGGAGAAATAAATGCAAGGCATATATATAAAGTAATGATCACATAAGGGGGCGCCTGGGTGGCTCAGTTGGTTAAGCAACTGCCTTCAGCTCAGGTCATGATACTTGAGTTCCGGGATCAAGTCCCGCATCGGGCTCCCTGCTCAGCGGGGAGCCTGCTTCTCTCTGACCCTCCCCCCTCTCGTGCTCTCTCTCTCTTTCTCTCTCTCATTCTCTCTCACAAATAAATAAAATATTTTAAAAAAATAATGATCGCATAAGAACACATACATGGGCTCTGTCTGCAGTCCCAGTGTAGTGGGGAGAATGGGGTGCGGGGGGCCCCTCTATCATTGAAGGGGTCACTCAAGATCACAGGACAATGAGAAGTGTGAAAACTCTGCCACTCTGGCGATGTCATGTGGGGGTGGCATTTGAGTTCAAAGGGAAGAAAGGGGTATTCTGGCCAGATTCTTGGTGTCGGCTGTGTGCCAGGCACTTCCCACGTGGCTCCTCCTGTTAACTTCACCCCAGCGGACAGAGCTAGGTTATCCCTCGGCACCAGTTTGCGGGTGAGGAAACTGAGGCTCAGAGAGGGGGTGCCATTTGTCCAAGGTCTCAATAAGTGATCAAGGGCACTCTGCGCCCTCCTCCTCCTGACCTGGGAGGCTGTAGGCAGCAGCTGTGCAGAGCGCCCCCTCCTGGAGGGATAGAGAAGCTCCTCTCAAGATGAGCTCTCCCATGTCTATGTTCAACCATCAAGACCCTGTCACAGAAGAAGAGAAAAATGGCTTTTCTGGCCTCCATTTTTCCAAGGGGATGAGATAAAAGTTTCTCAAAGGTCACCTCAGGACAGTCTGAATCACATCCCTTAAATGAGATTGACACAGAGAGAGAATATGAAATGGCCACCATTTTGGGGTGTGCAATAAAGCTCGATTCTTTGAAGCTCAACATTCTTTTGAGCAAAATAAGCATCCCCTCCCTTGGTGAAAAGGGCTTGCGCCAGGAATCAGGAGTCCAGCACAGTGCTGCCGCTGAATCACCCTGTATCTGGGCCTTCGTTTCCCTCATCCTCAAATACGAGGGTGAGAGTGGCTGGCCACAGACTTGTCCTGCTCCAACAGCAGGAGAAGTCAGGGGAGGGGACTGGGGGAGCCTCAGGAGTAGGGTTGCCAGATTTAACAAAGAAAACTACAGGACGTCCAGTTACATTTGAATTTCAGATAAACAAAAAATAATGAATGCTTTTATTAGTAGCATGTCCCAAATATTATAAAAGATAGAACTTATTCTAAAAAAAATATATTTGCTGTTTATCTGAAATTCACATTTAACTGGGTGTCCTGTATTTTATCTGGCAACCCCACTCAGGGTTCATAGCTTCACCCACCTCCCAACCAGATCCCCATCACCCACTTTCACACTACCCACCCCTTCCCCACTGCCCTGCCCAGATGGAGATTCTGGAGCCATGAGCTGAGAGGTGTTACAGGTGTAGGAATTCCTACAGTGGAGAAGCGAGGCGGAAACATGGCCTGACAGGGAAAAGACAGCTGCTGAATTTAAATCAGTGGAGAAGTTCATGTCCGCATGCATGTCAAGGTGGTTAGAGGGACACAGCGTCTGGGCTGCTCATAAGCACCGGTGCCCTTCCGTGTCATGTCCACGTGTGTGCACACAAGCTAGTGGACATCATATCCACGTGTTCTGGAGAAAGTGGCCAGTGCTGTGGCCGTGCGCGTTCACGCCACATCTGTGTGCCTATGTGTGGCTAGATGCCGGCTCTGCGTGTGAGCCCATGAACTGGTAGACGCTGCCTACACATCACCACCCATAATCATTAGAGACCCTGTACCCGGAGAAGACCCCACCTGGAGCCATGACGGATCAGAGAGACAGCCCTCACCCTGCACCCGTCCGTCAGGAACCCAGGCATCATACACATGCTCACTGTGCACACTGGAAAATAGCCATCAGATCCGTTCTAAGCTTACAGCGGCTGCCCAGACAGAAGCAGATGCAGACCATGGGGCTGCCCGCGGTATGGGCTGTTGTTCTACAGAGGGGTTGTTGAGCCCAGGTTTGTTAAGTGGTTCTTACAGGTGGCATGTGGTTGCTCGTGTGTGCAGGGGCCTCTGGACAGCCTCAGCACCCACATCCCTATGCCAGGGCCTCAGAGAGGCAGGAGAGGGAGGGAAGTTTCCGAAAGGCCTACTATGCCAGGCACGAATAGCCTCCTCTAGGGGCTGCTGGAATCAGAATCTAGAAGACAGTGGCAGCAAAGGGTGGGTCTCAGTCGGCCTTGGACCTCAGGGCCAAAACCTGGCATAGGAGGGATGTCCAGTAAGTGTGTTAGTAAATGACCTGGTGACAAATGCTTTCAGGGAAGGACAAGAAGGATGGATTGCTCTTGCTGGGTAAATCAAGGAAGGCTTTCAAGAGGTGGTAGTAAACTTTCATCTGGGTCTCAGAAGACTAAATAGCTCAACAGAGGGGAGGGGTGGGCCTTCTGGGCTAGGAGCCAAATGAGCCAAGACACAGCAGACAAACACCAGCAAATGCCAGACGTGTTTCGGAGCTTGGCAACAGAGTGGGATAAACACAGCAGGACTGAGAGTGAGGTGGGAGGAGTCCTTTGGGACAACCTCAGAGAGGCCACCATGAGCACAGGAGTTGGTCGTGGTCATGAATGGGGAGTCATGGAAGGTTGTAGAGCAAGGCAGGGAGACCTTCAGCATGAGCTCCTGGTCTGATCTCCTTTTCTGGTCTCCTTTCTCTCCTCGCCTTGTTTCTAGTTTTTCTCCAAGCTCCTTCAGCCACCAGCGGGAGACAGAAGGTCTGGCTATGGCCTCCATTCCCCCCTTGGCTTTAAGTCTGGGTCTCAGCCTCTCAAACCACAGCACTAATTCCTGCCTCTGCCACCCCAAGGCAGGTTGTGAGACTGACATGCGTGTGCAGCTTTTGGGGAGAGAGGCCACCCCCTGCTGAAGGAAGGGAAAGATAGACAAGGTGGCGCAGGCTCTGTCCCCCACCTGCTGTGTGACCTGGACAAGCCGCTGCCCTCTCAGAGCCTCGGCAGGAACCCCCACGTGCCAGGGTTGTTGGTGAGGCTCAAGCGCAGCGCCTAGCTTATTAGCTACGTTCTCTCCTCCCTCTCCTCCCTCTCCCCCTCTTCACCCTGTCCCCAGAGGAGGGCTGTCACAACGCACATGCCTGGGCCCCACTCCCAGAGTAGCTGAGTCAGTAGGTCTGGGTGGGCCTCAGAATTTGCATTTCTCACATGTTCCCAAGTGATGTCGAAGCTGCTGGTCTGGGAACCACCAAGTCCTCCCCCCGGCATTCCCAAGGCCCAGGCCACACCCCAGCCCATTTCAGTCGGAATCTCTAGGTTTGGGACTCAGACATTAATATGTTTTTAAAGCTCCCTGGAGCTTTAAAGTTCGGAGCTAGTCAGGAGCTAGTGGCTTGCAGCAACTGTAGCAGGTGCTACTTATCAAGCCTTTACCCCGAGCCAGGCGCCCATCCAACCAAGCACATTCAGTGCGTTCCCTCCCCGCAGTGACTCTGTGAGGTGGGTGCTAGCCTCATTCCCAAGTTGCATGCCAGGAACTTGCAACTAAGGCCCAGAGAGGGGAGGTCACCTGCCCAAGGTCACAGAGCTGGGAAATAGTCTTGGGCAGGGCTCAAAAGTTAGGTTTTCCTACCATTTCACCATTTTGTCTTGAACATTGTGAATTCCCAAACATCCCAGCAGGGATGCCTTTGTAAGTGGCCCACTCTCCCTGGCCTCTGACCGGGGGGACGCATGTGGACTCCCCCTCCTACGTGAAGCCCCAGGCCACTCATCTGCACAGGGACCCATAGCCACACTCTTGAGTGTGCGCGCACCTGCGCAGATGGCCTCTCTCACCTACTGAGTCACACACCTGCCTTCTGGGTGCATCCCCCAGTTTGAACCCTTTCTGTTTTTTAAATGCACATAAGGGCCATGAAGCCACCTTTGGCCTTCCTAGGGAAGCACTCGCAATTTGTTTCATCTGAAATGTCCTAAGCACCCCAGGGCTGACAGGATCAGGCTGGTGTGAGCCAACGACTTATGTTGGCTCAATCAGGTAAAGTCATTGTGGGGCATTTGTTCTGTGTCTACAGCCCACCCCTAACTAGATCAGGCTGGAGCAGGGCAAGTGTGACCCCTGGGCCCTGTGGCAAGGGGCCTAGCTCAGTTGCCTTCCCAGCAGGACACGGTGCCTCAGTGTACATACCTGTGTAATGGAGTGATCGCAATTGAGGAAGAAGAACGTCACAGTTCACAAAGCATTGTCAGAGTCTTGGTTCTGTTTGATCCTCAAGCAAAACAACCTGAGGGCCCCCCAGAGAGGGAGAGTAATCTACTCACGGTTCCACAGCAAGTAAAGATGCATCCAAACCAAGTCTCGGGACATAGGTAGGGGTGTGGCATGGCGGCAGCGGTAGGTCCAGGCACAATCTCACGCAGTAGCAATGCTGACAGAAATATCCAGGAAGCACATTCCAGGCCCAGAGTAACAGCAGTGGTGGTAGCGTGGTAGTTAGTGGTAGCGTGGTAGTTAGTAGCAGTGGTGGTAGTTAGTAGTAGTGTGGTAGTTAGTGGTAGCATGGTAGTTAGTAGCAGTGGTGGTAGTTAGTAGTAGTGTGGTAGTTAGTGGTAGCATGGTAGGTAGTAGCAGTGGTGGTAGTTAATAGTGTGGTAGTTAGTAGAGTGTGGTAGTTAGTAGTAGTGGTGGTAGTAGTAGTGTGGTAGTTAGTGGTAGCATGGTAGTTAGTAGCAGTGGTGATAGTAGTGTGGTAGTTAGTAGCATGGTAGTTAGTGGTAGCATGGTAGTTAGTAGTAGTAGTGTGGTAGTTAGTAGTGGTGGTAGTTAGCAGTAACAACTGCATCTATGATTTATCGGGGCCAATAAGTGGCAAGCACCAGCATCTGGGGGGCAGTTTGTTTTTGCACCAGCACCGAACAGCAGAGGGAAAGTTACTTTTTACTTGAAATCATGTGCTCAGACAGCAGGCAGGTTCCCTCAGCCAGACAATACCCGCGCCTCCCCCAGATATCAGCCAAATGCAGTGGGCAGGGTTCATTACAGCTCCTAGCTGGGGTTGAAAAAATTCTCTGGCGCACCTTTGCTGGGAACAGGGATGCTCAGCCTTGTGGGGGTCTCAGAGCAGGGAAGGAGAGGTCAGAGGTCATCTGGATGGCTCAGAACCCTCACCCTGAGCCCCTCCCAATGGCCAGAGGCCCCTACTTTTGACAGATCCCAGCCTGTTGGCATGAGGCGCCTTGTTTCAAGGCCCCGCACACAGGAAGAGCAGAGCCCTGCCCCCGATTACCAGGCCCAAAAGTCAGTCTTATTTGATATGCCCCATGCCCCCATCTTGCTCCTTCATTCTGACCTCTGAGTCCCTGCACCTCACCACTCCCTTTTTATCCTGATGAATTATGCATGTCCTACCTCCAAAGTAGCTTATAAAAGTTTGTCTTGTACAGAAAGATTTTAAGTGACTGAAGTGAGGAAATTCAGACAAAGGGAAGAAAGGATGACTAAGATGATGATTTACAGGCACAACACATGCCCCTGAGTCCTCGGGCAGCTCCAAGAGGTGAACGGCAAATTCACTGCTGAGCTACCAGGCAGGCAAGGCAAAGAGGGCAACAAGATAAGTGCCATGATCCAAAGTCTTCATGAGATAACCCGCGCACCCTCTCCCCAAGACCTGCATAATGATGACCCCGTGTGGCACCAAATAGATATGTCCTCTTCTGTGGAGACCATCTACCTCCTCTCTTGAGGGGCACACCGGGGATGCTCCAGTCACATCAGCCTTTTCTAAGCCCTTTGAGGTTTCTTCTGCCTTTGTCGACCCCTCTTGCCCCACCTAAACACTTTCACCTGATTAACCCCCACTCTTCTTTCTGAGCTCACCCAATTACACTTCCTCCAGGGAACCCTTCCTGGAACAGTGGTCTTCCTCACTGCAGTATCCCCAACATGCAGTGCAATGTTTGGCTTATAGTCGGTGCTCAATAAATATTTGTTGATTGACTAAATAAGCAAGTGGATGATTGGATGCACACTATCTAATAGGATCCTAACTACTTTCTCTATCTTGGGAAGGGTTGAATAGGGGTGTGGGGAACTTAGGCCTCTTCAGAGAAGAGGATCCAGAGTCTCTGGGGCCCTGGCATCTAGGGACAGGACACCATGGCAGGTCGGCCAGCCTCTGGGTGAGCTCTCCCTTCCCCCCTCCCTAGACATCCATCCACTTCAGCCCACCTGCCCTCCAAGGAAGCCAGGACCCCTCCCTGCACTTTCTCTTCCTGGCCTCCAGTGCTGCACTCCGGGTCTCGACAATACCAAGGCTCCCTCTACTCCTGAAAGAACTTCAGCTGATGCTCACTGTCCCCCTGAGCATTCCTTAACAGGAAACATGTCCCCAGAGCCACCATGAGGCCAGTGCTTGGGTCCGAGAACTCTCGGTCACAACTTTCAGCTCCCTGAGGTCTATGCACAGATTCTTGCTGGGCCAGACATTGGGATTTTTATGTGGAATCACCTGAGTTTTTAATGTTTGCAACAAATTATCATTCTGTTAACACCATGCAGGTGTGTACCAACCAAACAAGGCCTCTCTGATGGCCTGAGGCTGCCATTTGTGACACTCAGGGCTGGATCCAAAAGAGCTAATAAGAGAAAGGTATTCCAAGCAGAGGAATGAGGACTGGCAGAGACAAGGGCTCAGACGCTGGGGGGAAAAAATCCAGCTGTGTCCAAGATGGTTGGATACAGAGGAAGTTTGGGGCGAAGATTCTTCCAATAGACAATGATAGCAAGTAGCTGTTAAAACAAATAATTCCTGTACAACCAAAGTTTCCCATGCTCTGCACTTGGCTTTGTCCTCTTACGTGACTAATAGAACACACAAATGCCAATTCTGGTAGAAGAATTTTCACAAGTGCTGGAGGTTTTTTAACATGAAGGCACAACTACTGTGCCTGTACGATTTACAGAGAACTTTTGCACACATTCCTCTGTGTGGCTCACCACTGTCTAGGGGTTATTTTGCTCCCATTTTATTGATGAGGAAACAGAGTCTCCTAGGGATGAAATAACTGGCCCGGTTCATCCACAAACCTGACTCCTCACTCAGTGCTCTGTCCTCTGCCTCTTGTGCAAAAAGAGATTCACATTGGAAACCCACAACCCCACACAGCTTCTGATATCAATTCCCCAGCACTGTGTTTCTGAATTTTCAAGGGCTTGGGGGCTTTGTCCGGCGATATTTGACACAGAATGTTAATTTTTAATATGCTAAATGGCGAGATGCTCTTTAATCTAAATTGAATCTCCAACACCATTCATCTCTCACATCACCTTCTGTTGTTTCTGCTTCCCAAAATAGGCATGTTAATTTTCAGCCAGAAGATAGGGAGACTACACGATTCCACTCCTGGGAGGGGTGTGATAGGTGGATTGGACAGTGGGATACCCTACCTGTAGGTCTCCAAAACCAGTATCTTTGGATACAAGGTATCAGAGCCACCAGCCTTCAGGCCAATCCTTCATGTCACATGTGGGGAAACTGAGGCCTAGAGAGGATAAGTGGTTCATCTGCACTCATATGGCCCTTCCGCTGTTCCTGCCCTCACCTTGACCATCTCCTCCCCATCTTACTGAAATCCCACCTGTCCAAAGTCTTCCTCCTCTGGGAGCTCATGACTATCACCCACACCATCCAAAACTGGTGATAATAATGCAATATCCTCACCCAGTGCCAGACACAGCCTGGGCACCTATACACGAGCCATGCTGCCAAAGCCTCACCCAACCCCATGAAGTAGGCCCTGCTGTTCCTTGCAATTTACAGATGGGAAAACTGAGGCGCTGAGAGGCGAAGTCTCTTGCCCAAAGTCACTCAGAGCCAGGATTTGGACCCATGACATCTGCATTCAAACCCCACCGGAGTTCTTGGGGCTCAGTATCCCCAGCTCCAGCTCGGCCCACCTTCCCCTGAGAGGAAGAGGGTGAACAAGATGTCACGGCCACCATCTGTCACCTCAATCACCCCATGTGAACCTCAACATCTGAGGTTCCCATCTTGGGTTTATACACTGGGGTGTTAGTTGTGGGGAAACTGCCTAGAAGTTTCTAAGTGAGACTGGCCCTACAGAACACACAAATATTTTCATTCTGTGAGCTGTTATTTTGAAAAACAGAGGGGATCTCAGAACCTGTGGGGAGCAGGGCAAAGCATGGTGCTGGGGAGGGGGAACCCCAGAAAAGAGGAGGAAGAGACAGGGAGGCTGTTCTACTCTGACCCCTCCCCACTCCTCCCTGTTCTCCAGCCCATAGCTTTGAGGGTCTTACACCAGCAACCCAGGGCTGAATCTAGCTCAGAGCTCTGTTTTATCTGGCCCTGGACTATTTCTAATGGGGAGATTTTACATCAAATTCCAGGTGTCCAGCTTCTCTTGGAAGACTGGAAGATCTGCCACACTGGGTCCACATTCTCCCACAGGAGCTAAGAACTAACTGCCCCCTTTAGAGGGGCTGAGATTCTTCACTTTGCCCCAGTCACCACTACACCCTGTTGCCTCCCACCCACCTACTTCACGCATTCACAAAAGCTGCTCGATCCCCCAGCTATGCAGATTTGCAACCCCTGCCCTATGCTCTGTCCCAGGACCCAGGATCTCAATCCCCAGATGACAGAACCCCTGAACCATGACCAACTCCCAGAACTGAAGAACACCCACATTTTCAACTGGTCACCCTGTAGACTCCAGAACATTTGAATCACAGACCTTCAGAAGACTCACCTCTCTCTGAATCAAGCAGGATGGGCCCAGGAGATAGGCTGGCCCCAGCCTTGCTGAGCTTCTTCTAAGTGAAGCCCTTGTTTACCAAACTTATAAAGAGCCCCCAGATGTGAACAGACCACAGCAGGACCACTTCAGGACCTGTAAACCTTAGAACCCCTGGGATCCTCAGGGCCCACCGATCCTATTGAACTCCCCTATTATCAAGATGGGGAAACTGAGGCTCAGAGAAAGGAACTGACTAGTCAAAGCCCAGCAAACTGCCATAACAGGCCAGAGGTGACTAGTCATTGCCCCTTTCTTCAGAGGCCCACCATTCTCCCCAGTTCTCCCTTCTTCCGTTTATCAAAACCCACTCCCAGGAAAAAGCCTAAAACTCATTCACACTATGGTGACCAGAACTGATGATGGCTCCCCTCTTCCAGGGAATCTAAAGGAATTGGAGCTTTTATTTAAAGGAATGAGGCCCAAGTGGAATAATTTCAAATGTTGACTCTGGGTAGAACTGAACAAGGCAGGAAGACAAGGAACCTTCCCAGAGTTCCTAGAGTCACACTACATCATGCCTGCTTGCTTTCTATGTGGATAGCCCGGAAGGCCACCAGCATAGAGGCGACACTGCCATGTGCTTAGGACAGGGCTGACTTGAGTTCTCAGGGCCCAGAAGCTGCTCCAACACAGCAGACTGGTCTCATGACAGCCTCAGTTTTCCCATCTATAAAATGGGCATAACCTAGCTCTAGGATCCCTCATCCTTACTGCACAGGCAGGACATTGGATCTCCAGAGTTTATCTGTACTGCTAGGCTGGTGTGAGGTCTCCCCTGGAACACGCCACGCCCCCCCAGGCTTTCCCACAGGGTCTCAGCCAGGCTGGCTCTTGGAGGCTCCCAACGGAGGTCTTACTATTAGCATCTGAGGAGGTTCAGTGCCTAGAGCCCAGACAGGGGACATGCCTGCCTCGCTGGACCCCTGACCATAGGCTATTGGACTCCCAGGACCACTGAAATCTTATGTCCATGAGCTTCTGGGCTATTCCCTTCACATCACTCTCCCCATCACGCAGCACCCAGCACCAGGCTGGGCCCACCGTGGAGGCCTGAGAAACACAGTTTGAATGAATGGATGGATGGATGAGCTAACGAATGACTGTTAGAACTCTAGGACTATATGATATTAAACCACCAGACCCTCGGGGCACCCAGGTGGCTCAGTCGTTAAGCATCTGCCTTCGGCTTGGGTCATGATCCCAGGGTCCTGGGATTGAGCCCCAGCATCGGGCTCCCTGCTCAGCGGGGGGTCTACTTCTCCCTCTGCCCCTCCCCCTGCTCATGTTCTCTCTCTCTCTCTCTCTCTAATAAATAAATAAAAATGAAATGGTTTTTTTGTTGTTGTTGTTCTGGGGATCCCTCCGGATTCGCCCTTCTCTGGCATAGACTGAGGCTAGAAGTCTGATGGGGGTGTGCCTCCCCCCCCCACCCCTCCATGCCCACCCTCCAGCTATCCTCATTAAGCCACAGGTGAGCTGGGATTAGGCTGGCCTCAGGGACAGGACTGACACTGCCCACCTGTGGGGGCCCATTTGTGCTGCGTTCCTTGTGATGACACCCCATGTCAGGCTCAGAACACTTGGGCATGTCACCTGCATTCAGTGGGTAAGAGAATTCTAAGGTAGTTGGTGGCTTTAGCACCAGGACCCGAGGGACAGGAAGCAGACCAGTCTTTGCCCCCAAGGCACCATGGCCCAGGAGGGACACAGATCCAGTGACCAGGTCAGCCCTGCTGCTGAAGGCCACCTAGGGGCGAGGGCAGGGAGCTGATGTCTGCTTGCGGTGGAGGAGAGTGCTTGTCCGCAGAGGCACCCTAGAAGATGGAAGGCATGCCTCTTCGTGGCTCTCTGAACAGCATAAGCAAGGCAGGAAGGTGCCAGGGCACTTGTGGAAAGAGTAAGGGTGACACCAGTGACTTGGGGTGATACAGGGTAGCATCATAGGAGGGAGAGAAGCAAGGAGAAGTGCTGGCCTCCGGAGGGGCCCAGTAGACAGTGAGGCTGGCCCCTCTCTGTCACACACCCGAATCCCACCATGACGGGTTGATCTTGCAGGCTCCTGTTCTAAGGCACAAAGGCACCCAGGGTGATTGGCCAGGGTTTTGGTTATTCACACCTTGGCGCCAATGAGTGTGGGAGAGTACTTACAGACAGGCAAACGGAGCTGGGCGGAGGGCAAGGGAAGGCCGCACCTGACCAAATGTGTGGCAGGAGGCACGCACAAGCCAGGCCAGCAGAGGACTGGCCTGGTTTGGCCAGGGGTGGGCCACATAGTGGAAATGCGGCTACACACATGGCTTGGGGGTCAGATCAAGAGGCCGGAGCACCAGGCTGGGGAACGTGGACTTTATTCTGGAGGCAGTGAGGAGCCTCCAAAAGTTGCTGAGCAGGGAGTGAGGATCAGATTGGTGAGGCAGGGAGAATTATCTGGAAGTGAAGAAACGGGGGGTTGGAAGCAGCGATCGAGCGTCTGCCACCCCCAGGCACCACTTGAGCATGTCACATGTGTCCACTGGGAGGCCATGTCCCCCAGGAGGGCGCTCTGCCTGTCTCTCTCACTGCTCTATCCCAGTGTCTGAACAGTGCTGGGCACATAGTAGGTGCTCAACAAACACCAACCTCGTGGATTTTCTCATGAGATGCTCACGACCCCTCGTGGGCTAGCTGCATTCACCATCCCCATCGCAGAGGAGGCCACTGAGGCTCAGAGAGCTGGAGGCACAGGCTGGGGTTCAAACCAGGCAGAGGTTTCCGAGTCTGTGCTCAACGGGCAGGGCAGGAGGAGAAAGGATGCGGTGCAAGGTGGGCCTGGTGGTGTGTATTTGCTTCCTGTGGCCGCCATAACAAGTGACCACAAACTGGGTGGCTTTGAGCAAGAGCACTTTATTCTCTCACGGTTCCGGAGACCAGAAGTCTGGAAATCCGGTGTCAGCAGGGCTGTGCTGCCTTCAAAGGCTCTAGAGGACATTCCCGTCCTTGCTTCTTTGGGCTTCTTCGTCGTCTGGCATTGCTTGGCTCGTGGCTGCCTCCTACCATCTCTACCTCCGTCTTCACATGGCCTGTGCCCTCTGGGTCTGGGTCTTCTCCCTCTGTCTCTTAAAAGGACACTTGTCATTAGTTCTAGGGCCCCCCTGCATAATCCAGGGTGATCTCATCCCAAGATCCTTAACTTAATGATGTCAGCAAAGACCGTTTTCCTAATGAAGGTCATATTCACACTTTCCAGGGATTAGGATGTGGGCATATCATTTGGGGGGGTCACTATTCACCCCACCACATGGTGTCTCTGGCATTTCACAGGAGCCCACTGTGGGCTGGAAGCGAGTGTTGGGCGCCGGGCTCCTGGCTGGTGCCTGCAAGTTTCCTGCTTTGTGTTCCCCCCTCTCTGTGCTTCACCATGGGGCTGGCCCCCTTCAGGACAATACCCGGGAACCCGAGCATCTCCTCCAGGCCTCCCAGGCCAACCTTTCTGCACTCTGTCCACAGGTTTGCCGGGCACCGCTCCAGATCTGGAAAAGAGAAAGCAGATTTTCGGGCAAAACTTTATACCTCCAAAGAAGCCAAAAACCTTCCTGCAGCTGGTGTGGGAGGCACTGCAAGACGTGACACTGATCATTCTGGAAATCGCGGCCATCATCTCCCTGGGGCTGTCCTTTTACCACCCACCTGGCGAGAGCAATGAAGGTAAGACCCCCGCTCCCCATGCTGCAACAAGCAGCGCGGCCACACCTCAGGGCACCCGGGTGAAGGAACCGAGGCCCAGGGGGCAGGGCCTCAGCCACAGCCCCCGGCCCCCAGTTTTCCCATGTGTGAGACGCAAGGATTGCACCAACAGTGGGAATAACTACAGTGAGCATTTATTGAGCACTTACAGTGTGTCGAGCTCTGGGCTGAGATACCATCCTCCTAAAACCCCATGAGGTAAGGGCCATGATTATGCCCATTTTAAAGATGAGAAAAACAAGGTCAGAGAAGCGCGTTACTCGCTCAAGGTCACTGAGTGGGTGCTGGATCTGCTCCCGCCATGGGTGTGGCTGCCCCAGCCTTCCTCCTCCCAGGGTCCTTCTTCGATTGCATCCTTTGCAGGTTGCATGAGGACTCAGTATCCGTGCTGCCCCTCCTCTTTCACAGTCCCATCCCAGGGTTGGTTCAGTATCATGCACACACTCGTGGGGCTGATGCTGAGTATGTTTTCCCATGTGAGGAGTCCCGGTCTTGGGAGGGCCTCCCAAAATGTGTCCCTGCGTTCTGAATGGAGACACTGCTCTGTGGAGCGAGGAAGCAGTGTCCCATTCATCCAGAGAGGGCTCTGGAGCAGACCCACACTTCTCAAAGTCAGAACTTAGGACTCCTAATGGAAAACCTCAACTTTCCCTCATCCTTTTATTCCAGAAACCGAGCACCTGCTAAGGGCTAGGACTTTATCAGCTCATTGACTCTTTCTTTTACGATGGCAAAGTCTTTCAAACCTATGTCACACGAGAGAGACAGAGAGACATACTATGGAATAAATGGGATCATACAAGATATATTGTTTTGTTAGGTTTTTATAATGTGATTTTTCATTAGTAGGATATTATAAACACTTGTTATTAATTATGATTCAGCATTTTCCTAATGAATGCACTGTGTAAAGAGATAATCCTACTATGTTCATTACTTCAAGCAAGCAAATAAAAAGTGAATAGCTTAGAAGAAATAACCATCATGGGCCTCATTTCCCCAGACGAGGAGGTGGTCTCTGAAATTCCTTGAACATTGGCCCCTCACCCTCTCTTAAGCCTGAGCTGCCCAAGAAATGAGATAAGTCTATTAGGCCAACTACCTCAATTTTATAAGTAATATTACTAAGTTGCTTTTTATCCTGCATAACCTCTTTCCAGAGAGGCTTTAAAGACACAAGAAGGACACATCTCACAAGATGAAGTCAAATAGGAAGTCAGACAGGAAAAGAATGGAAGCAAATGAACCAACTATACTTGCTACTATGACTGAGATGTAAATTTGACTGTGAGCTTACTGGCAGCCAAGGCAGAAAGGGAATTGGATGACTTGCATAGCTCAAGCTATCCACAAGGAGGGAAAATTGTTCTTAGGAAGATAACATGCCCCCTGACAGTGAATTCTGGGATGAACTTTCACTTAGGACATTATAAGAGCTGCACACTGGGAAGCAGTCTTTGCAGGAATTTCATAGAAAATGTAGAAGAAGATTATACATGGCTATTTGAAAAAACCTTGAACTAAGCTAAGGGTGCAACACACAAGCATAATAATAACGATAATTCTTCTTACAATTTTTATAGCCACCGCTAGTTGGGAGCATTTACAGTAGAAATTCATTTCATCTTCCCAACAACCCATGGGTAGGTGCTGTTATCATCCAGGAGCCAAGGCCCTGAGACAGTAAATGACTTGCTAGGTCACACTCTAGGAAGCAGCAGAACCATGACTCAGATCCAGACATTCTGGCTTCTGAGCCCACGCTCCCATCCTTCGGCTACGTTTTCTCCAGAAGGGATGGGACTGAGTCAGTGCCACCGGGTAAGTGGCTTCCTGTGACCCAGTTTAGTGCAAGATTAGAAGTCAGAGGGCAGATGGTGGAGGGGGTGCATTGGGAGCACGGACCGAGCTCCTAGTGTATGCCAGGAGGAGCCTCCCCACAGACAGGCCTCCAAACAGATGGCTGCAACCTCTTCCATCCTAGAGAGGTGGAAACCAAGGCCCGGAACGGGGAAGGACTTGCCCAAGGTCACACAGCTTGTTAGGCAGTAGGGCTGGATTTTAAACCCAAGTCTTCTGGTGCTTTCCACTGCCCCTCCCTGCCTCTAGCTGAGACGCTAGCTCAGGCCAGGATCTGGGTGGATGAGGGCAGCTGCACATATTCCAGCCCCATGGAGTGAAGTTCCTGCTCTCTGTGGCTATATATACCCCCCAGTGCCCAGGACCCGGCCTGAGCTCTGAGTTCTGGACCTTCCATGTTGCCAGGACCACCACCCTGCCAAGTCAGACTCAAGCTTCATCAGTCATATCCAGAATGACGCTAGTGATGGACTTAACAGGCTGTAGAACCTTGCCGCACCCACAGCCCTTTCCTGTTTGCTTTCTTGGCTCAGAGACCTCCAGATACTTCTCAGAGATCACACAGCATGTTCGTGGCACGGCTGGGATTAGCACACTCAATACTCCCAACTCCCTGCCCGTTAACAGGTCCCCTAGTGTCAGAGTGCCAGCCAAGTGACGGGCACATAGTAGGGGCTTGGAAGATGTTTGTGTCTCTTCCAGTTACAGCACTTTTTTTTTTAATTTTTTATTGTTATGTTAATCACCATACATTACATCATTAGTTTTTGATGTAGTGTTCCATGATTCATTGTTTGTGCACAACAGCCTGTGCTCCATGCAGAACGTGCCCTCTTTAATACCCATCACCAGGCTAAGCCATCCTCCCACCCCCCTCCCCTCTAGAACCCTCAGTTTGTTTTTCAGAGTCCATCATATCTCATGGTTCGTGTCCCCCTCCGATTTCCTCCCTTCATTCTTCCCCTCCTGCTATCTTCTTCTTTTTTTTTCTCTTAACATATAATGCATTATTTGTTTCAGAGGTACAGATCTGTGATTGAACAGTCTTGCACAATTCACAGCGCTCACCATAGCACATACCCTCCCCAATGTCTATCACCCAGCCACCCCATCGCTCCCACACCACCACCCACTCCAGCAACCCTCAGTTTATTTCTGAGATTAAGAATTCCTCATATCAGTGAGGTCATATGATACATGTCTTTCTCTGATTGACTTATTTCGCTCAGCATAACACCCTCCAGTTCCATCCACGTCATTGCAAATGGCAAGATTTCATTCCTTTTGATGGCTGCATAATATTCCATTGTGTGTGTGTGTGTGTGTGTGTATATATATATACCACATCTTCTTTATCCATTCATCTGTTGATGGACATCTTGGTTCTTTCCACAGTTTGGCTATTGTGGACATTGCTGCTATAAATATTGGGGTGCATGTACCCCTTCGGGTCCCTACATTTGTATCGTTGGGGTAAATAC
Organism: Mirounga leonina; assembly: GCF_011800145.1. Lineage (NCBI taxonomy): Eukaryota > Metazoa > Chordata > Mammalia > Carnivora > Phocidae > Mirounga > Mirounga leonina. The sequence continues at coordinate 7,876,165 of NW_023270855.1, forward strand.
CCAGTAGTGCAATTGCTGGATCGTATGGTAGCTCTATTTTCAACTTTTTGAGAAACCTCCATACTGTTTTCCAGAGTGGTTGCACCAGCTTGCATTCCCACCAACAGTGTAGGAGGGTTCCCCTTTCTCTGCATCCCCGCCAACATCTGTCGTTTCCTGACTTGTTGATTTTAGCCATTCTGACTGGTGTGAGGTGGTATCTCATTGAGGATTTGATTTGGATTTCCCTGATGCCGAGCGATGTTGAGCACTTTTTCATGTGTCTGTTGGCCATTTGGATGTCTTCTTTGGAAAAATGTCTGTTCATGTCTTCTGCCCATTTCTTGATTGGATCATTTGTTCTTTCAGTGTTGAGTTTGATAAGTTCTTTATAGATTTTGGATACTAGCCCTTTATCTGATATGTCATTTGCAAATATCTTCTCCCATTCTGTCGGTTGTCTTTTGGTTTTGTTGACTGTTTCTTTTGCTGTGCAAAAGCTTTTATCTTGATGAAGTCCCAATAGTTCATTTTTGCCCTTGCTTCCCTTGCCTTTGGCGATGTTTCTAGGAAGAAGTTGCTGCGGCTGAGGTCGAAGAGGTTGCTGCCTATGTTCTCCTTTAGGATTTTGTTGGACTCCTGTCTCACATTTAGGTCTTTCAACCATTTGGAGTCTATTTTTGTGTGTGGTATAAGGAAATGGTCCAGTTTCATTCTTCTTCATGTGGCTGTCCAATTTTCCCAACACCATTTGTTGAAGAGACTGTCTTTTTTCCATTGGACGTTCTTTCCTGCTTTGTCAAAGATTAGTTGACCATAGAGTTGAGGGTCCATTTCTGGGCTCTCTATTCTGTTCCATTGATCTATGTGTCTGTTTTTGTGCCAGTACCATACTGTCTTGATGATGACAGCTTTGTAATAAAGCTGGAAGTCCAGAATTGTGATGCCGCCAGCTTTGCTTTTCTTTTTCAACATTCCTCTGGCTATTTGGGGTCTTTTCTGGTTCCATACAAATTTTAGGATGATTTGTTCCATTTCTTTGAAAAAAGTGGATGGTATTTTGATGGGGATTGCATTGAATGTGTAGATTGCTCTAGGTAGCATTGACATCATCACAATATTTGTTCTTCCAATCCATGAGCATGGAATGTTTTTTCCATTTCTTTGTGTCTTTCGAGGACCCTTCTTTGATGCCAGGCCCCAGTCACCATCTAGAAAGCAGATTCCCCATTTTACTGATGGACAAGTAGAGATAGGCCCAGAGAGGCCCAGCAGGTTCCCTGAGGTCAGACAGACAAAAGCCAAACCCTACAAATCCCCGGGTCCAGAGAGAGCAGCTGCAGGCTCCCCAGACCCTGTAGCCACAATCTTCAAAACCTGTCCCTGCCCCGGTCTGAAGGGCCCCCCAGAGGAGACCTCAACGGGGCCTGCTCAGAGTCCCCTTCCTTCCCCTTCCTTATCTCTTCTCCCCAACTGCACCAGGGGCAGAGGAGCTGTTACCAGGGTCCAGCAGGTCCTGGCAGCTGAAGGCCTAAGCCAGCAATCCACAGCCCCACTTTCTGGCCATCCCAAGGTGCTGTGTGACCATGAGACAGTCCTCAAAAGGAAGTAAAAACTAATGGGCTTTTGCTGGCAGGGTGCCCTCAAGGACCCAAAGGGCTCCTTGGTATTGAATAGGCAAAAGCAACAGGCAGGGTTGGGGATCAGAGGAACAGAGTGAATCCTGCTCAACCACCATACCCTTGGTTTCTAGAAGCCAGTCCAAGGAGAGTAGCTCATGAAAATGGAGAGAAGACTCATATTTATTGTGTATCCAATATATGCCAGGCCCTTACTGGGCTCTGGGCTCACAAAGTCATCCCATGTTACAGCTGTCCAAACTGAGACTCAGAGAAGCCAAGTCACTTACCCAAGGTCACACAGCAGAGCCTGGATTTGAAGTCAGGTCTTTACAATTCCAGACCCCAAACGCTTTCCATGGTCCTGGGCTATCTCTAAGTGTCCTAAATGTTCCAGTAACTGCTGTAATCTATAATGGGGGGGGGGAGGGAGGGGGCATCAATGAAGCACGCAACAGTCTTCCCATTTACAAAGCATGTAGCAGAGGCAGAGAGTAACAAAAGTCCCATAAAGCAAAGTGCTGGGGCTCTGCATCTCAAGTCACTCCCCTGAAGCCCAAAAGAGCACATTTCCATGGACTGGGTGTCTGTTTAGCAAGGTTCACCTGAGTTTCCCGGTCTCTGGAGCTTCCACTGGTGTCATTTGTGATGAAGGAGGAGCACCCTGGTTCCCCTCCCCCGGTCATCACATGGTGCTGACCTCCAGCTGGATGCCCAAGGCTCCCTTCCAGGCTTGCTGTGGAGCTTGAATGCATTTATGCAGCCCATACACCAGGCAACAAAAAACAGCAGCTTTCACTCTGTGTGCTCAGTGAGGTGAGTGCCTTATGTAAACGCGCTCCCTCTGTCCTCTCAGCCACCAACGAGGGAGTGCCTGTCCTCACCCCCATTTTGCAGATGAGAAAACTGAGGCACAATGGGTAAGTAGCTAGGTCGTAGGCGTGCAGCAGTGAAGTAGCACAGCTGGGATTCAAACCCAAGGCTGGTCTGATGTCAGTTAGCATTAGCACAACTATGATGATCATTAGCACTAAAGGCTGGTCCAGCTAAACAACTTAAAATTATTGGAAAAGTCTGGAATTCCAAAAGAATGACAGAGTGGCATCGAGGACCTTGTGCAATGAAGTGGTTGTTTACTAGCCTGCAAGGAGTGACTGGTTCAGTGAAAGCCGTGGAATTTTCCAGGGACACATACTTCTGGGCCACATCATTCTGGACCATCCCAAGCTTAGGCCCACCAGCTAGCCTTGACCTCCACTCCTCCGAGAGCTGGAAAACATTCCCTGATACCACTTGGCCTTTTTGTCATGTTGCTTTTGACCCCCGGCTTCCCAGAAGCTCTTGCTGGGGTCTCCCAAAACTGTTCTCTCTTCCTTGGGACTGAATTGGACTTCCAGACAGTCAGCCATGGGCCTTTGGCAATGTGAGGCCAGCACATGGCAGAGGAGGCCACTGGGCTCAGGGACAGTGGGCAGGCCATGTCCAGTGTCAGATTCCAGGTGTGGATTCAAACTCCAGATCTGCTGTGTGACCCCAGGTGAGTAGCCACCCCTCTCTGAATCACTTCTCTTGGCCAGCTTGAGAATTAAAATGAATACTTGGTGTAAGTGATTTGTGAATGGTCCCGTCCCCTGCCCAGCCGCCTTGAAAGGGAACCTCTCTGAGTTTTCCAGGGATGGATAGTTGGATGCTGCTCAGGGTCACTTTCCATGGAGAAGGCTGTTCACCACCTTCTGGTGGGAAAAAGGGCCTGGGCTAGTCCTGGCTGCAGCACCCACCTTGGCTGTCCCCTCCCTTTTCTGAGCCTCAGTTTTCTCATCTGTAAGTGGAGGTAATAAATCTCCCCCCCCCCCCGGATCCTTGTGGGGATGCAGGAGACAGGGTGCATGGAGGAGTTTGGAGAGACCCTAGGACTCAGCACCCCATGGACAGGACCTGAGGCTTTTGTACCAGATGTGTCTGCTCTTTTCTTTTTCTGTTCACAAGGTGGGCCTGGCAGGCCTCAAGCAGCCTGGGGAACCAGACCGGGAGGCTCAACAGTGCAAGGGTGTGGGAGGCAGGGTCACTGTAGGACAGATAAGCAGCCCACAGCCTGGAGTGTGGGTGTCCTCGCTGTGTGTGTTGGCGGAGGGGGGAGTGCTTCATACTTGCCATGCCCTGAGCTCTGGCTGGGGCATTCACAGTCTTCTCCCGGAACCAGGAAGGAGGTCTCAGTGACTCCCATTTTGCAAAGGTGGACACTGCAGCTCAGGGAGGACAGTGAGTTACCCAGGATCGTACAGGGGCAGTGGCAGGATTAGAACCAGCCTGTGGGACATCAGGCCTGGCACTGTGGTTCCTGCCCCCACCCCCTTTCCCCCTGGGCCTTCTGTCTGGAGACCTGCCTCACAGTTGCTGGAAGCATGAAAGGAAAGCACATCAGCAAAACTGCCCTCTAGACCCTAAAGCACTTGCAGTACCGATCGCCTTCATTCTGTTACATCCTCACTTCTCTTTTCTCATGAATCAGGCCTCTCCCCCATGTTGGGAGCTGCCATGGACCTCACCTCATTGAAGTTCAACCCTCACAATAGATCCCCCAGACAAAGAATATTCGTCCCTTTTTACAGAGGTGAAAACTGAGGCTCAAAAGGTGAAGTCATTTGCCCAAGATCTCACACCTAGAACAAAGGCAGGAAACCAAAGAGCTTACCACCCAGATGCATTGAATAAATTGGATCATGCTCATCTAATTATTGACATTTTTTTACTCAGCAGAGCAGGGATTTAAATCCAGACCTGTATGCTCCTCCTGCCTGGCTGACCCCACTCTGCCTGCTTCCTTCTGCTCTCTGCAGGATGTGCGACGGCCCAGGGTGGGGCAGAGGATGAAGGGGAGGCAGAGGCCGGCTGGATCGAGGGGGCGGCCATCCTCCTCTCGGTCATCTGTGTGGTCCTGGTCACGGCCTTCAATGACTGGAGCAAAGAGAAACAGTTCCGGGGCCTGCAGAGCCGCATCGAGCAGGAGCAAAAGTTCACCGTGGTTCGGGCTGGCCAGGTGGTCCAGATCCCTGTGGCCGAGATTGTTGTTGGGGACATTGCCCAGGTCAAATATGGTGAGTGTCCCAGCCACAGGGCCAGGTGCTAGAGCTAGAGTCTGGGCAGAGGTGGGACAGGACAGGCAGACCCAGAGAGGCTGGCCCAGGGAAGGGGTCCGGTCCCTGAAGGCTAATCCTGAGCCAGGATGTCTTCTGAGATCCTTTGGGAAGTAAAAGGCTACTTCCTAGAGGAGGTAGGATTCCAGAATCCATTTAAAGTCAGAAATGGCAAATACAGAGCACATGTGCTACCATTCTCACAACCTGCACCTGTAACAGACATTACTAATCAATCACAGCTCAGAGCCTAGATACAGAAGTCTTCTCAACACAATACTGCAAGGACCACTAACACTCAGAATGCGTTTATGAGGTGAAATCCATTTCCTACATCTGATTGGGCTATTGATGGATGGTTGTTGGGCTAGAGAAGGTGTCATAGAGAGTGGATGTGGGTGAACAAACATTCTAGGCCTGTGATGCTGCCATGGAAGAAGTGGTCAGGCTGGCTGGTGCCAAACGGGGTGTAGGCAAGATATGTCCTGGGTAAGCAGAGGCGGAAGATGGGGGAGAGATTGCGGTGCCCTCTTCATTCCACCTTAGGGAGCTTGGTTTCCTCTGATAATGTGCCTGTCTTCAGGTCCCCTCAGCATAGTCAGGACAGACTCGTCCCTTCCAAAATGATTTCCCTAACCATAGGTGAGACCAGAGAAGCATGAATCATTGAGAAAACTGGACCCCAAATCCACACCAGGCCAAGAGAAGCACTTTATAAACAGAAGTACATGCCCACTCAAGCTAGGATTGTTCTTGGGCCCAGCCTCAGTCCTCCAGGCCTTGTGCCATTCCTCTTGGCTCCAGGCTTCAGCTGCCTATTGCCTGTGATGGGCACCATCTTAGTTCCCACACCCTGGGAGCTCGAGGCAGCAGGTGCCCAATGGTGAGCTTGACCTTGCAATCACCTTTAAGGGAATGTTCCAAGACCCTCCAGCCACCTGACACCCTGCTGACTCTGTTGCCCTTCCTCCCACCAGGTGACCTCCTCCCTGCTGATGGCCTCTTCATCCAGGGCAACGACCTCAAGATTGATGAAAGCTCCCTGACGGGGGAGTCTGACCAGGTGCGCAAGTCCGTGGACAAGGATCCCATGTTGCTATCAGGTGAGATGTGGCCCAACGGTGAGCTCACTCCCATTGCCGGTTCCTGCCTCTATGCTTCTGGGGTGGAGGGGCACCTGTGTCCCCATCATGAGGCTGGAAGTTCTCAGAGACTTTGTTCCTTGGCTCCAGACCCTTTCCCCCAACAAATGTACTTTGAGCCTACTGTGCACTCAGCATCGCGCCAGGCCCTGAGGACAGTACAGTAAATAAAATTGACAAAGAATCCCTGCCCTCACGGAACTTACTTTCTAGTAAGCCTGTTCTTATCAGGAATAGGAAAGAATCCATCAGGTGATGATTACTTTAGATACTTGCCATGTGCCAGGCACTGGGCTGGGTGCTGGGGATACAGCAGGGAGGGAGGTTGATGAGATCACTGCCCAGAGAAGCTTGCGGTGTAGTGAGAAGAGACGGACATTGCAAAGACCCCAGAGGATGGTAGGTATATGACGGAAATAAAGCAAAACAACGGAAGGCAGGTGGCTGGGGAGGTCAGAGGAGGCCATGTTTGAGTTGCGTGGTGAATGAGGAGAGAGAGCTGGCTTTGTGGCTTTTGGGGGGAAACATGTACCAGGCAGAGGGAACAACAAGTACAAAGGCCCTGAAGCAGGAAGATTGTGAGCAAAATGGAGAGGGTGGAGGGCCCAGATGTCAGGTCTCGTGGGCCATGGTCAGGAGTTTGGAAATTTTCTAAGCGTGATGAGGATCGTCTGAAATAGTTTTCAGCAGTGAACTGGTCACATTTACATTTTTTAAATCTCCCTCTGGCTGTTGCAGGGGAAAGAGAGGAGGCAGAAAGGCCTTGGAGATGTGAGGCCCCAGCTGGATGAGACACCCCCCTAACAGAGACACACAAAGGGCCTCCTTGTCCAGCACTGCTCAGCAGACATCCCCTGAGCAGCTGTTCTGGGACAGGCCCTGTGCTGAGCACTGGACCCATGATGACTCAGAGCCTCCCCCTGACCTTGAGAGCCCCCAGCCCACAGAGGCTGAGGGGAGCAGACCTGCAAACAGCTAATTCCACAGTAGAGGAGTGAGGAAGAGGTGAGAAAGCCAAGAAAGGAACAGAACTCCCCAAAGTGGAATTGAGCGGGGTTTTAAAGGGTGAGTAGGAGCTCACCAGAGGTGTGGAGAAAGGGCCTCTTAGCAGAGGCAAAAGTGTGCAAAGACACAGAGGCCTGAAGGAATATGGGATGTCCTTGCAATACAAAGAAAAAGATCAACAGGTCTGCAGGGTAGGATGGTAGAAAGAAATGAGAATCAGCACTGGGGCATTTATTTATCCAGAACTTATTTGACCAACATTTATTAAGTAGCTACTGTGTGCCAGTGATTGGTGGGACAAATAAGGTTCCTGCCATCCTAGAGCTTAGAACCTTGTAAAAAGAAACAGACAATAAAGGAACAAGAACGCAGATATGTAAATTTCAAATATTCAGATGAAGACATTAAACCATTATAATGAAATATAATGGAGGCTCTGGGGTCTAAGAGATCATAGAAAGATTTGAATGCCTTCTTGGAACATTGGGCCTCATGAGGGTTCTGTAAATGGTCATGGCTCCGTGGCCCTGGTTCTGACCTCTGAGCTGAAGGACTTGGCAGAGAGGCAATTGTCCCTGGGAGAAGTGGTCTGGTGGGTCATCTGGATCGGTGGAAGTCAGGTGGAGGCACTGAGCCTAAATGGATGGGTGACAAAGGTTCCAGACAGTTTGGAGAAGGGAGAGGAGGGGTAGGTTCCTTGCAGGAGGCTGAGGAAAGAAAATGTTCAGAATCACTGATTCGGTGTATCCCAGACCAGCCAAGGAGATGGGCACAGGGGCAAGGAGACTCTGGAAAAGACTCAGACGGGGCAGAGATGGATGGGAAGTCAGCTAGCCAGCCCAAGTCAAACCAACTTTTTTGGTCTTTACCTACACTTCTAGCTGGAAGCCCAGGTAAATAGTATGGACCCCGGGCCTCTGGATGTCAGGAGACAACAGCCAGGGTCTCCTGAGATGTCCGGGTGGGCAAAAGAGAACAGGATGTGCTAGAAGCTAGGAGACTCTGGTGGGTTTGTGCTGATTCTTGGATTGCTGGTAATCCAGTGGCCTTCCCTGGAGCTTTGTCCTGTTTCAGTATGGAAAGTGTGCCCACCAACTTTGCAGAGACCATGAGTGCAGGGAGGATGGCAAAAAGAAAGCAAGAGGCAGGACCCACCAAGATCGCCAGAGTGCAGTGTGAGCTAGACTTAAAGTGATCCTTGGCTGTGAACTGCAGCACTGGCATTCAAAAGCACAATTGCATGGGGCTGGGAGGGGCAGGTGGCTTAGCCCCAGCTCCTGGAGAAGGGTGGGGGGCGGGGAGAAGGGGGTAGAGTCAGCCCAACAGAAGGCAGTCTAATTGGAAAGAGAAGAATTCTATAATAGAACCATTCTAGGACAAAAAGGCTGCCAAAAGGTAATGAGTTCCCGGTCACTGATGGTGTGAGAGCAGAGCCTCGACAGGCTGTGGGGTGCTGGGGGTGTTGTAAGGTAGACCCAAGCCCTGGATGGCCAGTGCACTCAATGCCCTCCTAGGCACGCAAGTCACAGATTCATCATACCCACCCTCACCCTGTACCTCTGCTGCAGATGCATCTTTGTTCCCTCCACCCTGCCCCTGCTGAGGCTGCTCCCTCCTCCTAGATGGCCCTCTCCCTTCCTTGTTACACATTTAACTCCTGTCCATCTGCTCAGGCCCCACCTCCTCCAAGAAGCCTTCTCTGCCCACCACTGCCCTTGGGCAGTCACCCCCAGACGGCTTGGGACACACATTTCACCCCATGACCCCCACACTGCGCTTGGCCCATTCGAGCACAGCCCCCTAATGTAGACTGAGTTTGGCTGAGTGCAAACCATCTCAGATAAAGTAAAGAGTTAAATGCATCCAGTCTTGCCTCCCAAAGAGATCTACTGGTCTCACTTGTATGGGCCCCGTCCAGCCTTGGCCATATGCAGATGGACAGACACCATCATCATTGCGATGCACTTGTCCATGGGTCCTCTCACCCAGACCCGTCCAGCAGCTGGGAGCCCTGAGCGTAAAGCACCAGGAGCTCCATCTCTGGGCCCTGCACACTGTAGGGGCTCCAGCACTATCTTCTAGAGAGAGGGAGGCTAAGGCTATTATAGAAAAGGCTGGGTTGGGCTAGACTGAGGCAGATCTGGGCTTGGGAGTGAACTCACTGTGTGGTCTTGGGCATGTCACACCCCTTCTCTTGACCCGTGAGGACAGTAGGGATGCCCTGGGGTATGATGTAGGGGGAGCCCCTCCCTAGCCCAGTGCTAGCAGATGGATGCCCACAACAGACTGGCTCCCTCCCCATTCCTCAGATGGAGCCTGGATTTGGGGGGGTGAAACAGGTCTGGGTTCAAATCCCTACTGCCCTCATTTGCTGGGAGACCCTGGACAAGCTTTTTACCCTATCTGAGCCTCTACTTCCTCGCTTGTAAAATGGGGTGACCCCAGCTGATGAGGTTGTGCAGTGTCCGTTTCCCCCCTCTCTTTTCTCATCTTGAATATCTCCCCTTCCCCCTCTCTGAGCTTCCCCCATCCAGCTCCTCCCCACCTTCAGCCTGCATGAGCCTGCCTCCTCCGGGGGGGTTTCCTTGATCGTTCTCTTCCCTAGTGCTCTGAACTCTGGATAACTGCCATCTGGATGCTCATTTTTGTGCATGACAGAGACCTCGGACCCTTTCCCTGTGCTGGGAGGCCTTGCTGGGCCTTCCAGTTGAATGGCCCCCCGGGGAAGACAGAGGGACCTGGCTAGGGGCCCCTGCAGGGTCCTCATGGTAGTGCAGAAACCCCCTCGGGGTGTCGGCACACTGGTGCAGCCTACAGGAAGGCAAAGAACACCCTGGCGCTGGGAGCAGTTGGCCCAACCATGCCCAGCCTGTGACCGAACATGTCCATTCACCTCCCTGAGCTCCCATGTTGGTGTCTGTGCAGTGGAGGAGTTGCTGGGGGGGGTGCCCTTCCCCCCTGCCTACCCCACAGGGCTGTTGTGGGGACCCCATGCATGGATGGATGTCACTGTCCTTTGTAAACGGTACTGCTGCGAGGGGCTGTGTGGTGTGGAACAAGCATAACATTTGGAGGCAGAACACCTAGGTCCCAGACCTCTGTTGGCTCCAGCCGTGACCTCTGCCTGTCAGGTCCTCAGTCTCCCCATCTGACAAATGGGGACAGACCAGCCTTTGGAAAGACTCGGATGTGCCAGGCCTCAGAGCACAAAGAAAATCCCAAAGGCCCAGAGCTCATCTCCCAGGATGGACAGGCAGGCGGACACAGACCAGGCAGAGTAGAATGTTCAGAGTCACAAGGTACCCCTGCATGGGGTCAGCAGGGAGAGCACAGACACCAAAGCAAGAGCCTGACTGTTTCTCACTGCTGCCCGCAGAAGCCCCCCGGCCCTGGTGTGGCTGCGACGTTCACAGTGTGGAGGGGGCCAGAACCCACATTTCATGTACAATCTCCCAGTGTTTCACTGTTAGCGAGAAATTCCCATTCTTTAAAAGCCCGTGTGGAGCAAGGAGCATGTGGGTGAGCCCTAGAGTACAAACTCCGACCTGGGCCTTTATTTTTTTTGAGTTTTCTACTTTAAGATCATTTCAAACTTTCAGAAAAGTTGCAAGATGAGTGCAAAGAACACCTGACTGCCCTTCCTTCTGATTCAGCTGTTGTTAACCATTTTGCTCCAATCGGGAGCTCACTGTGTCATGCGGTCGTGATGGCCCTTTGCCCCCTGACACCTCAGGCGTATCTCCTAAGAAAAGGGTTTGCTCACGTGTGACCATAGCACAGCTAGCCATTCAGGAAACTCAGCATTGATGCTATACCATTACCAGAAGGTTCCATACGTATTCACGTCCCTCAACTGTCCCCACAGCGTCCTCCAGGCCAGGACCCGGTGCAGGACCTGTGTGGCATCTATGTGTCCTGCCCCTTCAGCCTCTTTTCGTGGAAGGCCAGTGGTTTCTAACGCCCTGGGGTCCTGAATCCCCTTGACAGTCCCATGGAAGCAGTGATCCCTCTTGTGAGAAAGAAATGCCCTGACTTGTGACTTTGCAGCCTTCCAGGAGATTTGCAGATCCCTAGAGAACCCTGGGCTGGTCTCGATTTGCAGCTGAGGAAACTGAGGCCCAGAGCAGGAGTGTAAATCGCCCCAGAAGGCAGGGCCAGAGCGAGACCCCAGCCCTCCAGCCTCCCAGCCCCAAGCTCTCCCTGAGCCTCCATATGCAAGCTCGCCTCTGAGGACCCTGGGGCTTTATGACGCGGCAGCAAGGCCTATTTGGAGCGTTTATACTAAATTCCACTGGGAAACCAGCGACTAGGCGCCATCTATGTGGCCAGGGAAGGGCCAGGGGCCAGGGTCCGGGGTTGGGGGGTGTCCCCAAAAGCAGCAGGGCCTAGCTCCTGCAGGCCCATTGGCTCAGCCCCCAGCAGGACCCCCAGCCACCTCCACCACCCCTGGAGCCAGAGCGTTAACAGCACGAAGTTGCACGGGACATCGGCAGACCCTCTCAGGCCTGCTGCCCACCCTGCCCGCCAAGCGGAAGGCCAGGCACGGAGAGCCGGACCTGCCATCACTGCCGCCGTCTCCAGGGAACCTAGGACGACACCGTGACTGCAGGAAGGCCCGGTCTGCCGCTCGGCCCGCGCTCTCTCCATTACACTACCCTGCCTCTTCTCCATGAGAGGCAGCGGGGTGTAGTGGATAGAGCACGGGTTCAAGTCCCGGCTCCACCACTCACAGCTGTGTGACCCAAAGGCCATCACTCGACCTCTCTGAGCTAGAGAGGCCACGGGGAGGGGAGGGGCTTGGGGTTGTACTTGCACCAAACCTACCTCACAGGGCTGTTGTGAGGAGGACAGGCTTGTGGGCGCTGAAATGCTTGGCCAGCTCTCTAGTGCTCTGCAAGCATGTGTTATTACTGTTATTAACTGTGTTGATAACAATAATGATGAAGGAACCACTCCTGGGCTGGGAACTGCATTGGCTTTGCTTGGTGCTTGTGCCCGGAGGCAGATAAGAATTCCCACAAATGGCCTTTATCCCTTCTTCACATCTCTACCACCAGAGAGAGACCCCTCCCCTCTCCTGTCCAGAAAGAGGCCTGGGAAGTCAAAATCAGGAGAGTGAGGAGCCCTAGGTTCAAGCCCCAACCTGTGCCTCAGGACTGTGCAACCTCAGTCAGCCATTTGCCCTCTCTGGGCTCAGAAGCTTCCTTCTGTAAAACGAGGCCCCTCCAGCTCTGCCACCGGCGGCTCAGACTGCCCCACTTGCCATTGCATGGGGCTCTGGGCCCGAGACAGCCAACATCTGGACCAGGTGGGGACCATCTCCTGTTGCTCCGAGCCGGTCTAAGGCAGAGATGGCCTTTGAGCCAGCCGTTGAGAAGGTTCTGGCCCAACCTCTGCTTGCCAGATCAAAGGCCACAGGACTCCCCTGTTGGGGGGAGGAGATGAAGGCTCAGGTGGGACAGGACAGGCCATCCCATCGGTGGGAGCCACAGCATTCCCTGGGCCCTTTCTCTGTCATGGATGGATGGCTGCTGGGTGGCTGACACAGCTCCCCCTCCGTTCTCCTGCCTCCATCTCACACCGCAGAGTGGTCCCAAACAGCTCTGCCTCCAACTTCTCCACGAGCCTTCCCAGCAAGGTGGAAAGAACTGGCGCCACACCCCCGGTCCACGCCGGCTCCGCCCTCCCAGGCTGGATGCAGGGATGGCCCCTCCGGGCTGCTCCCCGTCTGTGAAATGGGAGTGAGGATGGTCACTCACAGGGTGATTATGACAGCCACGTGGAGAAAGTAGCTCAGATAGTACTTGGCACAAAGGGACCGCTCACTCTTAAATATTAATGCTTTCCCTCCCTGCCCCAGAAATACTCCCAGTCGCTCCCCATTGAACACCAAGGAGACCCAACTCTGCAGCCCTCCACTCCGATCATGCCATAATCCAGCTTCTCTCCTGCTCTTCCCCTCATGGCCCTGAGCTTCAGTCCAGTGTCTCTGCTGCCATCCCGCTCTTCTACCTCTCTGCCTTTGCCTGGGCTGTGCCCCACCAGTCCAGCAGGCCCAGGGTCTCTGTCGTCTTGTGTTGTGGTTGATCTGTGTTCCTGTCTGCTCCCCTCAACCTCAGCTACACCATGAGCTCCTTCTGGGAGGGCAGAGACCTCCCTTTGGGCCCCAGAGCCTGACACAGTGTTGGCAATCCGCCACATGTGTCCATCAAGTGAAGGAGTGTGGCCCCAGGCAGGAAACGCCACACACGGTCAGTCTGTCCGCACAGGATCCCATCCAAACCAAGATCCCATCCAAACCGAGATCCCAACTCCCGAGATGCAGCGTTTTCATGGAGACTGCCCTACCCCACCCAGGAGTGGCCCTGTCTCTCTGGGACCCTTGGTGCCCAGACTTCATTGCTGAGAGGTGATGACGTAAGTTAGACCCTCCCATTCTCCAGAGGACAGACTGAGGTCCAGAGAGGAGAGGGCTGGCCTCAGGTCACACAGCAAATCAGAAGCAGACAGCAGACGGTTCCCAGGTCCCACCCACCCCTCGGCCCAGAGCACTATCTACCCGCCCCCTGTGCTCACGTATTCTGAGGGGTTCCGTGAGACTAGAGGAGGTGGGGGCTACAGGATGGTGGCAACGGACCATGGACATTGAGGTCCTGGTGCAAGGCCCTGCCAGGGCCCCCCACCCAGCCAAAGGGTTCTCAGCTCTGCAGCTACCCAGAGACCCTGCCGTGTTCCTTTGGGAGATTTAGTCAATCAACCTTGACTTGGTTCTACCATTAGAGCTGTAGCCTGTGGGGTCAAACATCGCCCTTTGAGGGGTATTCTGGAGCTGGGGTATGATTGCTGCAGGGGGTGACCTGGTCCCTTCAATTCTTCCTCTGCTAGGAGGGGCAGCAGGCTCTGAGGTCCTGGTAGGGGAAGGGATGGCCCAGTGAGGGGTGGGGAAGAGTGTGAGGCTAGGATGAATCTGACCCTTTGCCAACCATAAAGATGGCTTCTGAGGGGTGTAGAGAGTCTCCATCCTAAATGTAACACATACCTACCAGGGAAAGTATAAAAAAAGGAGGCAGCAGTAAAAAAAAAAAAAAAAAAATGTGCTGGAGTTCCAGCTACAAGCTGGGCTCTGCTAAGGGGAGACTTGCACTCAGAACCTACCCTCAAGGAGCTCGCAGTCTAGTTGGGGAGCAGGCCTGGAAGCACCCCCAGGGGAAACTGTAGGTAGGAGGGCAGTTCAGAGGAGAGAGATGAAGTGGAGGTCAGGGAAGGCCACCTAAGAGGGGCCTTCATCCTGAGCCTAGAGGAGGAGGTTTGGGGCCAGAGGAGGGAGAAGGGCGCTCAGGAAGGGGTAACTATGTGAGCCAAGGTGAGGGACTGAACACAAATCCCTAGTGAGCTGCATGCTCCCAGGGCAGAAGCCATGGGGCAGGAATCAGTGATCAGGGGTCAGAAGCAAGCTGGGTTCTCACCCAGGACACGCTGAGAGATATTTGGACCTTGGAGATGCTACTGAGGGTGTCTGGGCTGGGGGACAGTGGTTAGAGCCATGGCCAGGGGCAGGAGGAGCTGCTGGGGCTCAGCTCCCCTGGCCCATCTAATGCTGGGGCCTGGAGGACCACCCTGAGGCTCATCTAAGGCTGAGCAGGGCATGTGCTGTGCCTTCACCCCGTGCCCTCATGTCCCATGTCTCACGTTGTGGCTCTGGAGGCTGCCTCCCTGGCTTCCTCCTCCCTCCTCCCTGCCTCCTTGGGCAGAGCTGTCAGCTCCCTGCTGTGATGGGAGTGATAGATTAGAAGGTGATTTGGGGTCTGATTATCTTGAGTGGAAATTGGCCCCCTGTGTATTTTTCCATCCTGCTCTGGGCTGGGGAGGTGGGGACTGGCCTCCCCATTACCACCCAGGCAGAGCAAACATTTTCCAAATGTGTTTGAGACCAGGGTGCGAGGGCCTGTCTTCCTGAGATGGGGACTTGTATGTGACAAACAGAATGAGCTTGAGAGATGGGGAGGCGTTCAAATCCTGGCTCTGCCCCCACAAACCGATGACCCTGGGCAAGCCACTTCTCCCTGAACCTCAGTTTTCTCCTCTGTAAATGCAGGGCCAGGGTGAGGGCTAATGAGATGACACCCTATGAAGGGTTTAGCTCGAAGCCTGGCACACAGAAGGTGTCCCATGGAGGTCAGTGCTGGCCGCGGCCACTGCCATCTGCACTCTGAATCAGTGCAGTATGTTCCTCCCTCACCTTGAAAGATCTGGTGACGCCCCCCCGCCACGTGACCTCCCCCAGACCCCGGGCTCCTCATCTGTCTAATATTGCTGATAGTTCACAGTGCCCCGCGCACCCCACACCAGCTAAGCCAGTGCACAGAAATCTTGTCAGCAAGTTATAGTTACCAATTCCTGCCAGTGGGCCTTGGTTGTCCCGGCTTGTGCCCCTTGGGTGAGTAGATGGGTTCCGGGGTCTGCCTGGGCTGCTCAACCTCTCGTCAGTGTCCAGGGTCATCCTGTGGTCCCCACTATTCCCTGCCCAGAGACACAAGAGCACTGTCCTTCTGTCCTGGGAATGAACAAGGAGCCCGCCGAAGAGCTCACCATCTGAACATTTGGGTTCTGTTACAGCTCACCGGGTTTTGCACCACCTCTGGGAGCCTGCGTGACTTGGTTTACCCATGCACAGATAGACTGACCTTTACCCGCCATGAAGGAATTCACTGGAGAGTGTCCATCTGTCTGTCTGTAAAGCATTTTAAGACCATGAGATCTTAGAGGGCAAGGGGCTGGAACACACACATACACCCACACGCACATGTGTCTGCCTTCGGCTCAGGTCATGATCCCAGGGTCCTGGGATCAAGCCCCGCGTCAGGCTCCCTGCTCAGCAGGAAGCCTACTTCCTCTCCCTCTGCCCCTCCCCCTGCTCGTGCACGCTCTCTCTCCCAAATAAATAAATAAAATTAAAAAAAAAAAAAAAAGCAAGTCATCAGGGCCTTTTAGCCCTCCGCCCCGATCTGGTTCTTTCTGTGCAGCCCAAGGATGTCCTGAGATGCTCCCCTCTCCGTTGGGGAAGGAAACACATGCTGCATTGAAGAGACCTTTCTACCTAGGGTAGTAAAAGTTTAAATTTAAAATAAAAATGGGCGCCTGGAGGTGCAAACTGCACTTACCTAGATTCTTGACTAAACAGCGGAGCCACGGGCAGGCCGAGGGGCCTCCCCAGGGGTGCCTGGAGCCCACTGCAGGAGACCCCATGCAGGCCGACCCTGTGAGTGGCCTGTGGATCTGTGACAGCTCCTAGGACACAGTGACACGTCCCTGGCACCAGCCTGAGGATAGAGGGCTGGCTGTGCCCACATCTCCTCTGTTGGGACCAGGCCAAGGTAGCAGCCGGCCATGTCCCAGGCTGGATCCCAGCCGCCCCCCGACCCCACCCTGGGCTCACCTGTTTCCCCAGCGAGGCCACAGCTTCAGCAGGTTTGCTTTTTTTTTTCCCCAACTCTTTTATCGTGGTAAAATACACATAAAATGTACCACATTAAGCATTGTTAAGCGTACAGGTCCTTGGTGTTACGGACATTCACACCGTGGCACCACCATCACCACCATCCACCTCTGGCACTCTTCATATTGCAAAACCAAACCTCCAGAGGTATTGAACAGTAGCCCCCTGGAACCCCCCTCCCTCACCCCTGGCAACCACCATTCTGCTCTCCGTCCCTGCGACTTTGACTGCTCTACGGGGCTCCTGCCGCGGAACCCACAGCAGCTGTCCTTCTGTGCCTGGTATCTTGCACGGAGCGTAATGTCCTCAAGGCTCATCCGTGTTGTAGCCTGTGTTAGAACTGCCTTCCCTTCGAAGGCCAAATAATATTCCGTTGTGTGTATATAGCACAGTTTTCAGCAGCTTCACCTTTGCATTTTATCCTCAGTCTGGCATGAACCCCCGCCCCAAGTGAACCTTGGACCACCTGCCTTCTGCGCCTGCAGGTCGGGAAGACCTGTGTCTCACAGCAGCTGACACCGAAACCCCAAAGATGAATAAAAGTGGAACCACTCTGACAACAGGTCTCCCTCGCCCCCCTCAGCCCACTCTCCTGCCCCTCAAAAGAATTCCAGGGCCCTTTTTTTTTTTTAAAGATTTTATTTATTTGACAGAGAGAGACACAGCGAGAGAGGGAACACAAGCAGGGGGAGTGGGAGAGGGAGAAACAGGCTTCCCGCTGAGCAGGGAGCCTGATGCGGGGCTCGATCCCAGGACCCCAGGATCATGACCTGAGCCGAAGCAGACACTTAACGACTAAGCCACCCAGGCACCCCATTCAGGGCCCTTTAAAACCCAGTTTGAAAATCCTAAAATTCTACAAAGGGGGTTTTCTTGCACCGTGGAGCCTGGGGAGGTCTAGTGTTATCACGTACCACCCATACTCAGAATAAAGCTTTAAAATGCATAAAATAAAATACACTGGATCACAAAGAAAGTCTATTATATTGAAGTAGTTAACATAATAAACTGTGTAATGGAGTAATGTATGTGCTTCTTTGTCAGCACCCTAATAACCAGGTCTGGCAGGTAGTCTAATAACCTCTGTGCTTGTAAGATTAGGATGAGCATAAATGATTGCAACAACTACAAAGTCATAGGATAGAGAACCTGCGCTCTTTGTAATGCATGTAATGGTATTGTGGGCCACGAACACTCCTGGGGTTGGTTGCCTATGTTCATGTGGAAATGCTAAATTTCAGCTAGACGTTTCTGAAAAGAAAGATGCCATTGTCTTCTCTTCCAAGTTCCCAGAGCCCTGAGTTCTTTGCCAGATGGTTAGGAGGGAGTAGACCCCTTTATAAGTGGTCCTGTCCAGTCCTGTCTAGGACAGAGGGGGGAGGTGACTCTCCAGGAGAAGGTAGTAGGTGGTAGGCCTGAGAAGTGAGGAGGAGCAGTGGTTGAGTCCCGGGCCCATTACAGCCCTGTCCCGAAGTAAAAGCCTCTACAATACATAGTTTGAACCCTAACCATGGGCGGTACCCCAGGACCTTGGCAGGCAAAGAGCCAGGAGCTTTCTGGGATCCAGTTCCTTCCACTCCTTTGGGGAGGGGGCTTGGGCCCATGCAACGGTAACTTGGCTCTCGTCCCCTTCCCCAGGGACCCACGTGATGGAGGGCTCTGGACGGATGGTAGTGACTGCTGTGGGGGTGAATTCTCAGACCGGCATTATCTTCACCCTGCTGGGGGCTGGCGGTGAGGAGGAAGAGAAGAAAGACAAGAAAGGTAAGCACAACCCCCTCACAGACCAGGAGAGGAGCTCTTCAGGTCACTTTTTTTGTTGTTTATTCATTCACTCAACGAAATAGTTATTGAGTGCCTTCTGTGTCTACACCCTGTGCCAACAGCCGCCTCCTGCATCCTTGAGGATGCTCAGGCCAGGAGGTTCCTGTCTGTTCCATCTCCAGGGTCTTGTCCCAGTCTCTGTCTGTCCGGTCATGTCATGGAGGACCCTCCCCCGCAAGCCAGGCTCGGGGTGCTGAGCACTTTGCTGAGTCTCCAGCCTCGAGTGTGACCTGGTCCCCTCATCAGCCCTGATATGGAGTAGAAAGCCCCACCTGCACTCACTCCTACCACTATTCTCAACTCCACAGAGCAGAGCTGCAAACCACCCCACACACAGACTCGGCCCAGTTGGGGGCAAAGGAGATTCTAGGAAAGGTGGCCACACTTGTGGTTCCCTTTCTCACCCCTCCCCCACCCAGAGCTGCCACCTTGCCTGGGTCCTGGCTCCTCCTCCGCCTTGGAAACAAGATTCCTACTCCCCAGGGTCCCCCTCAGCGTGGCAGGCTGGTAGCCTGGGCTACAAGGGCCTCTCAGAGCAGAGGGAGGGATGCTCATCTGGCCAGGCCCAAATCCAAAGGCCCAGGCCTCTGGCCCCAGAGCATCCGGCTCCTTCCCCAACACCTACGCCCAGTGTCAGGGACAGACCCCTTTCACATCTTTAGTCTTTTGTCCTGTCTCCTTCCCCAAGCTCCAGAAGGGGGTCCCCAACAGCCAGACCATCTGCGGTCCAGGGGAAGGAGATGAGAATGTCGACGGCCCCTCCCTGAGGTTTAGGGGCAGCCCTGCTACCCCCAGCTCTCTGCAGCTAACCAGGCACAGAGCCTGGGTCAGAACCAAAGGTCACTTGTTCCCAAGGGCAATACCCCATTTTCTAGAGGGGACCCCCTAAGATTATGGCAGCCCCACCAGCAGGAACAGTGGAGCTGTGCTGTCCTCAGGCAAGTCCAGAGGCTGGAGAGAACCAGGAAGCTGCTGAGGTTGAAACTGAGGATGAAGTCCTAGTCAAGAGGCCCAGAGGGTGTCAGGACAGCATCCAGAGTGACATAGAAGCGGTGGCCGGCTCTGGCCCCAGCGTGCAGATAGCTGGGCAAATAGAGGCAGTGGGCAGGATATGGCAGGATGAGGCAGTCTTTGCCCCTTTTCTTAGCCTCACTGGGGCCTGGGTGAGGGGCAGAAGCCAGACCTGTGTTCTCGAAGATTTCGGT
Source organism: Mirounga leonina (assembly GCF_011800145.1). Lineage (NCBI taxonomy): Eukaryota > Metazoa > Chordata > Mammalia > Carnivora > Phocidae > Mirounga > Mirounga leonina. Next base: position 7,895,569 of record NW_023270855.1, read on the forward strand.
AGGAAGACAGGCCTCTCCTGCCCTGAAGCACAGGTCAGAGTCCTTTACTGAACACACACCTGCACCCCAGTGAAATGGGGGTGTCCGTGTAGAGGGAAGAAGTGGGATGTGGGGGGGCCATGGCAGAGGAAGACAGGGGGCAGCCGAGCCTCTCAAGCGCCCGTGAGCAGCATGGCCAGGACTGGAGCGCCTCTGCACTCCCATCCCATCCCCTTCGCCTCCACGGCGGGCCCCCAGGTCAGGATGACCTCAGGCGTGCGTGTGCGTGTGCGTGCGTGCGTGTACGTGCAGGTGAGGCTGTATGTGCTTCTCCTTCATTAACGTGTCTCAAAAATCATCACACAGGTGTGAAGAAGGGGGATGGCCTTCAGCTACCAGGTACAGTAAGACCCCCTCAGGGTAGATGGGGCTTTTAGAAGTAGCAGCAGCCTTTGACCCCCGAGCCGTGGCCCTAGACCCCCAGCACACAGCTGGAGGAGGCTCCCTGACCCCCCAGCCCCTCCGCGGTGCCCCCACGTGATGCCGGCCCCGCTGGAGGAACCAGCACCTCACTCCGCCTGTTGGCCCTTCCGGTGCTTTGCCCTGCCCGCCGACGCACGCGGCACCACCACCACCGTCTCCACACGGACCCCACACAGCCCTCCGCCACCCACACCGGCGTGCGGTGCCCCGCTCACCGCCACGTGACCCCACAGCCCTGCTCTCCTGCGCACACCCCGCAGAGCCCGTCCCGCCGCCCCTCACCACACAGCATGGACACCTCACCCACTAGTGTCTCTTCCCTCTCCTTCCCGCACAACCCATCTGCCCCCACCCCAAGAAAGAACAACCAGAGTGCATCTGACCATCTCATGTCATTTTTAATTGCTGAACTAAGGAAAACCGGCCAGTACCTTCTCTGTCCCATGCACAAAGTGCAACATATTCAATGACGGGGCATCTCGTATGGGGGTGACCAAGGCGATCTATAGCGTGCTGGTTAGGAAGGAGGAGGTGGCCGTGGCAGTGGCCTGAGTCAAGGGCTCGAATCCTGAGTCACCGCCACTGCTGGATGTCCCTCTGGGCCTCAGTGATGGTGGTCACAGCAAGTACCCGATCAGAATGGCAGGTGCCTACACTGCGCTGGTTGTTGAATGTTTTGAAATGAGTCCTGGCCATGCGTCCCTCTGGCCCTGACGGGCAGCCAGATGCCCTCTCATAGAAGCTTCTCTGATGGGGACCTGCCTGATTGGCGTGGCCGGAGGGGTGCATCGGTCCAGACCTTGGCACAGAACAGTGCCATCCTACCTAACCACATTGATCATCTGCCATGTTTTATTTCAAAGACTGTCCATGTCTGAGTTTTTTTCCCTGGTTTTTATGGCATCTCTATGGGAACATTTCACCCTCACTCCCCTGCAAATTTGAGTTTCTTGATTTCCAACGGAGATTTTATTTTTTTAAGAATATAGTCATGTTATTTCCCACAAGTTGGTTCATGTCCTTATTGTTGTTGCTGTTCTTCATTGTTGCTTTTCTCCATTGTGACACACTGCATTTTCCATCCCTCCCACCCCCACAGCGGCCGATGGGGCAGCAGGTTCAAATGCTACAGATAGTGCAAATACCAGCCTAGTCAATGGTACGTCTCCGATGGCGAGCTCTCGGTCTCGGTTGGATGGGCGTCTCTCCCCCCACCCCCAACTCTGGGCTTGCCTCTCCCTGTTCTGGACCGCACAGATCTTGGATATGCATGGGCAGCTCTGGGACCATCGTCCTCCCACGTGGGGCAGGCGCTTAAGAGAGAAGCCACCACCGGGAAGTACGCTCCACGCCCGCTTGCGGCTGCCGACGTAGGGGCCTGTGGGGCCCTTGACCCCCAGTGGGGCCCGGAAGAGGGACATACCCTGGGCTTCAGATTTGGCTCCCAAGAAGCAGCATCCCACCCGACGTGGCCCTCTCCTAAGCACACTCCTGGCCCCAGCTTGGGGAAGAAGGCCTGGGGTCAGGACCTGGGCTGAAACTGGTGTCTGGGTCCCTGCTGAAGGCTCCAGTCCTCAACTCGAAAATTCCCTCGAGGCAGGGGGACCCAGGCCAGGGTTCAGCTCTTTGGCCTCACCCCATAGCATGGCTGAGCCACTGATAAACATTTCTTCCTCTTCTCTTTCTCGGAGTGAACGGGCAGGGGGCTCGCTTGGGCTCGGGCCTGGTTCTGTCCCTCGGACGTGGACTGGTGTTTCCTGCTGTTGCCTGTGCTGGAGCATTTGTCCCGAGTCTCTGCATTCTTACGGGCCCCCTTACGGGGTGAGGGGTGGCGGTGGGGGGCTGCCACAGTACCTGGGATCTGCGTTTTAACCTCCTTACCCACAGGCAAGAAGGAATTCCATTCACTTGTCTCTAAACCTTTAGAGGATTTCTTATTTCTGTGCCCTCCCATCTTCAGAGTGACAAGGCTTCTGTGTACTCAGATAGGTCCCCTGTCCCCAAATTAGGTAGCATGATAGTCACCCAGGCTGAGAGCTGTAGGGCTTGATCATAAAACCGTTGCCCCGGGAATCGAAGGAAGGGAAAAGCCTTTCTTGCAGCATCGCTGCATACGAGGCACCGGGGGCTGTGGCTTTCTCACCCATTATATCGTTTCCTCCTCACCACTCCTGGAAGACATGAAGATCTTGCGCTACCCCATACTCCCATCCCCTGCCCCAGATCTCTGGCTGAGCTGCCTGCATTCAAAGTGACCAATGATCGAAGCACCTCGTAGATGTCAGGGGCCAGGCAAGACACTTCTGTGAGCTGCGCCTTGCTAATTTGGGTGTGGGTCTATTTCAGGCTCTGGAGGAGAAAGGAGAACAGCTTGGGGTGTGGGAGGTGTCATGCGTCAGGGAGGGGTGGCAAGGGATGACAGGGAGAACCAATATAGGCAAACTCAGGCAGCAGGAGAAGGAAAGAGGAGCCGGCTTCTGCTTCCCCCACAGCAGTGAGCCCACTGGGCTCAGTGAACATACAGACTGCATCCAGGCTGGTCGGTCCCCAAAAAAGGCAGTTGCACTTCCAAACTGTAGCAGAAAACTCCTAGTATCCTGAGAAAAACTGCAGGAAAGATGGGAAACTTGACCACCTACTGTATGCCAGGCACTTTACAAACATTACCTGCTCATGGCCTCATTTGATCCTCATGACAGCCCTGCGATACAGAGTTTATGGTCCCCACTTTAAAGATGGGGAGACTGAGGCTCGGAGAGATCAAGACCCTAGCCCAAGGTCACAGAAGGAGAAAAGTAGCAGAGCTGGGATTTGAACCCAGGCCCGCTGGCTCTAAAGTGCATACTCCACTTCCTGATCCAGGGTTCCCCAAAGGAGTGTGTCTTGTCAACTTCACAGGAATATTAATAGGTCCTGCCCCCAAGAAAAGGATCCTGTGGTCAGAGATGTTTAAGAACCGTGGGACAGAATTGGTCTCTTCCTTATTGCAGAGCTTCTCAGAACCTTGAATATGCTGGTATATAGTGGAAAGTTAGCCATGGAGGCCTTCCCAGACTGATTTGGCTGCAGGACCTTTCCTGGCTGAATCTTGTGGGATTGGTATGTTTCTATAATATACTTAGGGAATAGTGCTCTAAACCATTGCTTCTCCAAATGTAATCAGAGGACCAGAAGGCAGGACATCTCCTAGGGGCCTGTTAGAAATGCAGAATCTCAGGCCCCACCCCAGACCCACTGAACAAGAATCTGCATTCTAATAAGCTTTCCAGTCTATGGCCATAACACCATGAACACACCGGATCTCATCTAGTAAGCTCTCCAGGCTCCAGGTCAGAGTGTATTAAAGGTTGAGAGGTGCCAGGCTGAGCCTTGGTCAATGACAGAATTAACCATTCCTTTCCCTCCTTCCTCTGAGCCAAATCAGGATGATGTGGATATAGAAAACACACTCAGCTGGTAAAAGTCCCTCTGATTCCCCCCCCAAGCCCCCTCCCAACTGAAAGCGGGTATGTTCCATTCATCTTGGAGGCATTATGATTGCCATTATCATTTTATTATTTTTTACATTTATTAACATATCACTGTTTAATACATTGCTTGTAATCACAATTAGTAAATACATCACTCTGAATTCCAGACATTAACAGGGCACTTTGTGGTGCTTTTCATAAGCACAACCTTGGTTGAAATTGTCACCTGTCACGGGGCAAGAAATGGAGGTACAGGCAAGAGAAGTAACATTTTCTAGTTCACCTAGTTAGTGTTCCGTCTCCCCACAGCTTGTTTATCAGGTCGCCTCACCGTGAATCCTCCACACACACACTTTTCACACTTCCTGGCGATGCATGAAGAGAACAGACCCATTTGTCGAAGCTGCATCTGGCAGCTTCCGAGTCTCCACTCGAGTTCCCCATCCCAGCTCCCCTAAAACAGCCCCCTCTTCCGGTCATGCATGGAGCCAGATCTGGCTGTCCCACCATAGTTCTGGGGCCAGGCGAGCTCCACTTTGGCTGAGAAAAACCCCAGATCAGTCCCTTGCTTCTGAGAAACCAGGCCATCTGCACAGAAGTACCCCCACAATGCCGCTCCCTCCCTCGAACATATGCATTGGTGATTATTTTTCTGGCCACGTGATCACTATGGAAATAAAAGAGGAAATTGCTAGCTTGGTTAATGGGCGCACACATGGGCTATTGCATCTGATAATATGCAATGCAAATAAGGCCCCTTTGTGTCTTCTAAAACCAAGTATCGAAGAGGAGTCCTCCCGTGTCCTTTAGCCCAGTTAGTAAAATTATTTTTAAAAATAAAGATAATTGTTGTAGTTCATTCCTGTTGGCTCTAAAAAGGCTTTTTCTGTTTTGTTTTTAATCCAGCAAAAAGAACTTTGCAATAAAGCAACGGGGGCCCTTCTCTTTCCATCCGCCCAGGGGGGTCACTGACCCTTGGCTGTGAGAGGCAGTGGGAACAGCCCAGCATTTCCCCTGGAGAGACAGCACAGGGCTGGGCCCCTCGGAGTCACCTACAGTGTGGTGTGGTGACAGTGATGGCAGTCGCAGGCTTATCATCAGGATGCTCCAGAAAGGAGAGCTGCCTCGGAAACTCCCATGGTCTCAGTTTCCCCGTCTGTAAAATGAGAGTGATGAGAATCCCTCCCATCCCACCCGCAGGGTTTCGGGAAGATGGGCAAGAGATGACACTCGCAAACTGCAAAATGCTAAACGGGCAAGTGGTTATTGCTAAGGCAACTATCAGGTGCTCCGGAAGCTGAATATTGCATCCCCATTTTACAGAGGTGGAAGCTGAGACTGGGAGTGGTAAAGCCGCACAGCTAGTTGGTGTCAAAACAGGGGCTTCAGGAGCCCAGTCCCACCAGGGCCGCCTTAATGCCCCTCCTCTGGGCTCAGAGGGACTGAGGGATAGCTGCCTTCTCCCCAGCTGTGGTGGAAACATTGATGCACTTTGGGGCCAGCTCTCCATTAACCTCCTGGGACCCAGGCAGGCCGTCTGCCTCTCTGAGCCTCAGTTTCTCATCTGTAAGTGTGTGTAGTACAGGAGTGCCCTTGCAGGGATGTGGTGTGGATTAGATGAACTCATGGAGGTTCTATATGCGCCTGGCACATGGTGGGTTCTCACAGAACGTGAGCTATGAGAATCCCCTTCACAGCCAATGGCCAAGGGTGGCTGACCTTCTCAGACTCCTCCCAAAGTGGCGCAAGGCCCATGGGAAGGGCTCTGAGTGAGCTCAGAGAACAGGCCAAGGGGACAGGAGGAAACCCCCTCTCTGCAGTGCCAGCAGGTAAAGGCAGGTGTCTCAACTGCCAACTAGTGACAACCAGTACCTCCCATGCTGCAAACCCAGCCCACAAGCCTCTGGCCGAGACTGGGGAGGGGGCCTCCCAGGCAGCCCTGATTAGGAGGTGAGCAGCCCCAGGCTCAGCCCTTTCCCTAGCACTGGCATACAGGGCCGGGGCAGGGGGGCACCCAGGGGAGCCCACTGGCCTGACTTCCCTGTCTACTAGGGCCGGGGCTGCTCAACCTCAGAATAAAGAGCATATACCCAAGTGGAGAGGAGGGGTCAGCAGCTTCCCCCTGAGAGCCAGGACACTCCCCCCAAGCCCCCTGAACATGCTTGGGGCACCTCAAAGCCCACCACTAGGGAGCCCTTGCTCACCCTTGGCATGGGTCTCTCTCAATGGAGCTGGGCAGGGGGTCGTCCTTGCTGCGGCTTCACACTCCTCCAGATGGAAAAGGAGAAAGTAAAATTCTACATATGTCACTCCTGGAGCCAGAAACTAAGGAACACATTGACCAAAGTCCTCCCCTTTCTAGAATCTCTCTGTCTGTCTGTCTCTTTCATTTCCTTTGCCTCCTCTCAGCCCACCAAAGGCACAAACCAAATTAATCACTGGGGACCTGAGGACCCCTCTGCTTTCTGCCAGCCAACTCTGGTCCCTTTTACCCTCAGAGGCTGTCATTTAATCAGTACCCTCAGGGCTGAAATAATTCCCACTGAAGCTCTCTCTCCAAGCTCCCAGAGAATCAGGACAGACCCTGCAGCCAGTGTGGTGGCCGGGTTTGCTCTTGTCTCAGGGCCTCCCCAGCGTCCCCATGTGGAGGGACAGAGTTGGCTCGGCCCTTCCTCCATCTGTGACGTGAATGTCCGTGGCCCTGTTGCGTCTTTGTGATGATCGACGTGTGTTGTCTGTTCTCTGTTGTCTGTTAAAATTCTTTGTCGTGTAGGTAAAATGCAGGATGGCAATGTGGACGCCAGCCAGAGCAAAGGTAACCCTTTTGTATTCACCGGCTTCTGTGGTCCCTGCAGCCCCTCCCCCACTGGCTCTGAGAGCCAGGCTAGAAGCAGACAGGTCCGCACCTGCAGGTGCCTGACATCTTTGAGGGGGGCTGTGATTCACGTGGTGCCAGGCCCAAAAGGGGAGGGGGCTGTGATTCATGTGGGCTGTGATTCACATGGTTGCCAGGCCCAATGGAGACATCACCGGTGAGGACAGGGGCCACCTGTGAGCCGGCTCTTCCCCAGCCTTGGAGCTATGCTGCCCATTTAGCTGAAGACTTGAAGCTGGTTCTTTGGGATCCTTAGGGGCTAAAGGGTAAGGCCCCAGACCCACCAGTCAGTCTTTCACTGAAGGAGGAGGGGCTTGGCACCCATGGATAAGGACACTCTCTTTTATCTTTTAAGCCCCCTTTTTGTTCCTCCTATCTGGCAGCTACTTAATATCCCAACAACATAGTCAAGAACCAACTGGGGATGCCCAAGCCTATCCGTCTTGTCTAAATGTGGGAAAAGCTGAGGGGCCATTTGGGGAAGGATCTGTGGGCTTGTTCAGGCCCAGCGGGGACCCCAGCCTACTCCTACTGGGAATCCAAGGTGGAACTGTGTCACTCCCTGTTCACACCTGGATTCCAGGTCCGAGGCAGCTACTCGCCCTGGGACCTTGGTCTCCAGCTGGAAGAGGCAGACCCTATATCACAGGATGTCTGTGCCAGCCACGCAGGGGGCCAGACGAGGGAGTGAATATCTCACCACACTCTGCTGGGCAGGCAGGGTGGGTGCCAATATCCCCACCCTGCAGGCTGACCTGGCTATGTGCATGTCTGTGTGTGTGCGTGTGCGCGCGTGTGCGTGTGTGCATGCATGTGCGTGCTCTGCCCCCTGCAGCCAAACAGCAGGACGGGGCAGCCGCCATGGAGATGCAGCCCCTCAAGAGTGCCGAGGGTGGCGACGCTGATGACAAAAAAAAGGCCAACATGCACAAGAAGGAGAAATCCGTGCTGCAGGGCAAGCTCACCAAGCTGGCTGTGCAGATCGGCAAGGCGGGTAAGCGTGCGGCCACAGGTGGATGGCACAAGGGGGGACGTGGGGTACACAGAGGGACCCCAGCCAGGGCTCTGACCCCAAGCTGGCTCTCCGTTGCCTCATCTGCAGAGTGGGGGCTGGCATGAGATGGTCCCTGAGACCCACCCTTTTCTACCCCAGCAACCAGCCTGAGTCCTTACACAGTAGGCGCTCCAGTAGTAGGTTGGAGCAGGGGAGGACAGGGACGGATTGGGGCTCTAGACTGACCCCCCTGCCCCAGCTGCAATGCAGAGGAAAGATTGAAGAGGTTGAGGGCAGTGCCAGGAGCCCAGTGAGAAGCCTCCTGTCTGAGCCTCAGCACAAGCCCCGATTCCGCACCGAGCTGGGAGCTCCAGGTGATGGCTGGTGGCGGCCCCTCCAGCCCAGGAAGCTGAGCCCAGCTGCAAGGCGAGCCCTGCCCGGCTGACATGGCCTTGGCCTCTCCTGCCGCATGAGGACACGCAAACACCAAGGCCTCCCCACCTGGCTGTCTCCCGGCTCTAATTATAGGCACCACAGCGTGGAGAAGGGAGGCAAATTACAGGCTTGGCTGTCTATATTTAAACTCGGGGCCTGGTGATAGCTCCCGGCTGCTGGGAGCTTGGCTTCCCGCCCCTGCGACTGTCAGATGGGGATAGAGCCGGCTCTGAAGTCCCACAGCTGGAGGTGGGGGCAGGGGAGCGACGGAACCAGGGATTTCCTCCATCCCCGGCATGGAGAAGACTCCACAGAACCACAGCACAGGCACTGGGGGGCAGGGAACAGAGTGATGAGAACCACCCGTGGCCTTCAAAGCTCTTGCTCATCCCCCTCCCCCTCCTCAGCCTTGCCAAGAACGTAGTTCAGGGTCAAACATTTCTAGGTTCACATCCTACCTCTGCTCCTCTCTTGGGCTGAATTCCCTGAAGCAGAGCCTGAGATGGGTGGACGCAGGATTTTTAGGGGCGAGGGTGCTCTCAGGTGAGACCTATAAAGGGTAAGAGACTCAAAGGGGCCAGGGAAAAAGCCAGATACTTCCTGGAGGAATCCCCGTCTCTACCTACCTCTGCAGGGTCTTTCTGGCCTCGCAGCAAAGGGACTGGGCTGTTGGACCCCCCTCCTCCTCAGCCATTGAATATTGGCCATCACACTGGGGTGGGGTTCCGTGCCGGGTCCTTCCTGACCAGGAGACAGTGCTCTCTGAAGCGTGGACTTCCTCTGGCAGAGGCTGCAGGTGTGCACCCGCACAGAGCCAGAGCCCTGCAGCACCCCGAACGGGTGAGGGGGTCCCCGGGCATCTGAGCAGGTACCCGCCCGTACCCGCCCGCATCTGCCAACTGTGCAGGGCTTCTCTGGCCTGTGGCCTTGGACAAGTCCCTTCCCCTCACTGACCCCAGTGTCCTCATCCAAAAAAGGGCCCCCTGCTCTTTCCTCTTTCCGGAACGCTCTTTCTGCAGGTCACCATCTGGCTGATACTTCTCATCATTCCCTATCTTCTCAAGGAGAACCTCCTCCAGGAAGTCTTCCCTGGACAGCCTAGCTAAAGTAGTCCCTGTCCACCAGCCCGTGTTGTTCTATTTTCTTTTTTGAAGTTTTATTGAAGTACAATTAATATACAAAAAATTACACACATTTAGTGTACATCTTGATAAATTTGGACATATGCGTACACCCGTGATGCCATCACCACAAGCAAGGTACAAAACATATCCCCCACCTCCAAAAATTCCTGTGTTCTTTCCTGGGTTTTTCCGTTTTCCGTTTTTTGGGCTCAGAACACTTAAGAGGTAGATCCAGCCTCTTAACCAGTTTTGAAGTGCACAATACTCTATTGTTCACCGTAGGCCCCGTAGTGTAGAGCAGAGCTCAAGAACTTCCTTATCTTGCATAACTGAAACCCTATACCCACTGAAAAACAACCCCCCCCCTCCCCACAGCCCCTGGCCACCACCCTTCTACTCTCTGCTTCTATGAGTTTGACTATTTATATATATATAATGTCCTCCAGGCCCATCCATGTGGTCGCAAATGGCAGGACTTCCTTCTTTTTTAAGGCTGTGTGTCTATATCATGCCGTCTTTACCCATTTGTCTGTCGATGGACGTGGGTTGTTTTCTTACCTTCAGCCCATGCCGCTCTCTGTCGTGTTATCCTACAGTTTTTCTACACAGCATTATCCCTACATGGATGGTCTTTTTCATGAGTGTGTTGCTTCTTGTCTGCCTCCCCCTCTGGAGTCTCAGCTTCCCAAGGGCAGGGACTCTGTCCTCTCTAGTGCTGTGTCCCTCGCTCCTAGATTAGGAGCTACGAGGTGCCTGGGTGGACGAGTCAATAAATGGTACCAGCTGCACATGATTATGTGCGAGAACTATGCAGGCAGTTCAAACTAATTCACGTGGTCTCGGCACACATTTCCTGAGCACCCACAAGGTGTCGGGCACTGTGCCAGGCGCTTTACATGCATTCATCACATTTGATCCTTGCAAAGCCATGTGAAATAAGCAGGCATCCCCATTACACAGAGGAGGAGACTGAGGCTCTGTGAGGATCAAGGACGTGTCCCAGGCCACAAAGCTAGTAAGTGGCAGAGCTGAGATGTGGGTTAGAATCTGCCTGGCCAAGTATCTGGTCTCCATCTCACTTCCCAGGGCCCCCACCCCCAGGAGAGCCCCTGAGCAGGTCTCCCCCCAACCCGTGTTACAGGTCTGGTGATGTCGGCCATCACGGTCATCATCCTGGTGCTCTACTTCACCGTGGACACCTTCGTGGTCAACAAGAAGCCATGGCTACCCGAGTGCACGCCCGTCTACGTGCAGTACTTTGTCAAGTTCTTCATCATCGGCGTGACGGTGCTGGTGGTCGCCGTGCCGGAGGGGCTCCCTCTGGCCGTCACCATCTCGCTGGCCTACTCAGTGAAGGTGAGAAGGAGAGGACCGGATGGTGCAGCTGGGATTGGCTGTCCCCAGCAGGGGCTCTAGGGGGTGGCCCGTGGGGCAAGCGCTGGGGCCGGCAGTAGAGCTAAGAAGAAGGAAGGGGGCACCTTGGAAGCTGGGAGAGGAGACCTATGCCGGAAGCCGGAGCTCACATGCCCTCAGGGAATCCAGGGCCTGTGGCAGCCCTGAGGGCCACATCTTGGCTACAGGAACAACCATGATTCACCCCAGCCAAGTGTTGCCTTGCTGATGCACCCCCACACACACATTGCCAACTCTTCACATTTTTCCCAGAGAAGCCGGAAGCCTGGACTTAATATATTGATTTTTAAACATTGATCATCACCTCCACTTTAAAAAAAAATTAAAAAAAAAAAACAACATAAAAAGCAGACCTCACCATGCAGGCCCAAACCCATCCCCATCCCACCAAATGTAAGGAAAAGTCTGTGGTCAAAGCTCCATGGAAGCTGTGCTACTTCAGCAACTCATCTCAGAGGTTGTTCCCTGAAGTTGGGAAGAGATGAGCCTAAAGCCAAAAGAGATCTGATTTAAGGAAGCCCCCTCCTCTCCGGGAATGGGCTGAAAATGGAAGAGGTTTTAAAAGCAGTTTAATGAAGGGTGGTAAGCCCATGAAAGTTGACTGTGGACACTTGGGTCTGGGAGGGGTTGTTTCTAGTGCTCCCCGGATGGCAGAACCCCGCCACCCCCTGCTCCCAGGCCGTGGCCATCCATGGAGCCCGAACACTGGGCTGAGCATCTCAAATGGGCACTTCAAGCTTGGCTCACATCACAGCCTCATTCTCTTCCCTTGGCCCCATGGTTTTCCCACCTCGGAGGGCAGGGCTCTCTACTCCTGGTGCCCAGGGCCCCAATGCCAGGACGTCCCTACGAGGATGGAGACCTGAGCATGTTTATAAACAAGGCGTTGGCTCTGAGACATTGGCAGAGCTGCCGGAGGGCACAGCGGGCGTCAATTTCCAAGCTGGAATTTGGACTGGGCTCGCCGATGTAATTTCATACAGAAAAGAGATCTCCAGGCAGGTGCCAGGAAGTGGCAGCCCTAGGTAAAAGATACGGCCCTTATCGTCTCCTTGTTTTAGGGTTCTTGAAGAAACTCCATCCCACAAACCAAAGCCCAAACAGGTCACAACACGATGCTGCTTGGGGGCCTGGGGCCCAGAGATGGAGATTCTCATACAGCCATGAGTGGGGACCCCCACAGCCACCCAGCTGAGCTCGGGGTGTCTTGAAAGTCGCACAGAGGTAGTTTGGGGGGGATCATGCACAGACGTTTTTAGGCCTCTGCACCTTCTGCAGTTCGCATCTCTGGCGCCTGGTGCCTTCAGCTGTCTTAGGTCGTGTTACTTATATAGTCACTTGATAAACTGAGTACAGCCCCAACCCAGGAGAGGCAAACTCTGCTCTCTCTGAGCCTGGCATACCCACCCTGGGAGCCGCCATCAAAAGAACAGAGATGACACTCAGAGACACAATGTGAGCCATATGTGTGATTTTAAATTTCCTCATAGTCATGTTAAAAAAAAAAAAAGGTAAAAAGAAACAAGTGACATTAATTTTAATAATATAATTTACTTTACCTATTATGTCCAAATAATTAGCAATCCAACATGTAATCAATATACAAATCACTAGTGAGATATCTTACATTGCTTTCTTCATAATAAGTCTTCAAATCCCAACACGTATTTTTACACGTACAGCACATTTCACGTCAGACCAGCCACATTTCCAGTGCTCAGTAGCCACCTGTATATTCTTAAGCCCAACAGATGAACCATCTTCCAAGAGTACAGATGGGCAGGGGCCCGATGGAATGATCCAGGCTGTGAAGTTAAACAGAGCCAGGCTCCAGTCTCAGCTTTAACCCTCATTAGGTGTGTGATCCTGGTCAAATCACTTGGCCATGGCTTTTCCATTTGCCAGCGTGGAGGACCACAATCCTCAAAGGTTTCACAGGCCTCTTGTAACATCAGACAAGAAAATAAGCCTGGAAGAATTTTGCAAACCATCAAGTATGTTGTTATTGCTCATCCCTTACACATGCATGAAGTGTTACTATTATCACAGGTTATAATAAGAGAAGACTGCAATACCATATAATTCTACCAATACTCATTCCTTAGTAACATGAACTGCTATTAAAATTATTCTAATTGCACTTTTTTTCCCTTTTTATAAAGAGTTATTATGATGAGCAAGAATAAAGGAAATCAGATTCTCAGGAATAGACTAGAAGTATGTCTGACTCAGCCTCTAGCAACTTCTCATGTCCCTCCTTGCCAGATGGGGTCACTGTGTCAGCAGGGCCTGCCTTTAGAGTGGCAGTTCCTTGAGAATGACTTCATTTGCTGAGTTGCTTGAGAACCTCGAAGAAGCTAGGAGTGGAGCTGGAAAGACAGAGAGGAAGGAGAATGCCAGAAAATTCATAATGATATGTATGGTAGGATTTCATTCTTGTTATAAATTTAGAAAGAAAAGATGTCGATACATAAGCTGTATCCATTCTGGGTGATGGCATTATGATGGATTTGTTTTCATTTTTGTGTATATTGAAAAGAAATTTGTGATTTTTATTACATGAGGTATAATATGCATTCAATGCAGAAAAAATCGAATCTGTAGATTTTTTTAAAAGAAGGCAATAAAAATCTCCTGTAATTCTACCACCCAGAAATAATAACACTAATATTTTGACATTTTTCCAGATACTGTCCTATGTCTATAAACACATATATCTATCCTAAATTTATTTCTTTTTGGTGGAACCAAAAATGACAATGAAAACCAGGCACCAGCAAAAGATTTGAAAAGAAAACCCTTAACCAAATAAAGGATGGTTACTTCTGCTAGGGTATAAGAGAAAAATATTTGAGGTCATTGTAAAGGACTCAACATTAACTTATCACCCTTTTCCCTATTTTTTCCATAAGGAATACAGATTACTTCTGTATTCCAAATTAATAAAGTCAATTAATCAAATCTTGTAAGTGGTTCAAATAAGGAAAGCAAAGGAAAAGCCTACACACACACGGAGCCCCGATGTCCAAGGCCACGGGCACATGCCCTTTGCACATGCAGGAAACCAAGGGCAGACTGCAGCAGCTCTGCCCCACTTACTGCGTGCTTCCCCAGTGCCCCCACCCCACGCCCTGGCCCCCCGACTCCCTCTCCTCACTGTCGCCCTCTCACCTGCCCCTGCCCCCAGAAAATGATGAAAGACAACAACCTGGTACGTCACCTGGATGCCTGTGAGACCATGGGCAATGCCACCGCCATCTGCTCAGACAAGACAGGCACGCTGACCACCAATCGCATGACAGTCGTGCAGGCCTACGTTGGCGATGTCCACTACAAGGAGATCCCTGACCCCAGTTCCATCAACGCCAAGACCATGGAGCTGCTCGTCAACGCCATTGCCATCAACAGCGCCTACACCACCAAGATTCTGGTGAGTGGCGCAGCCTCCGCTGGAGGGAGTGAGGTCCGCAGGGTGACTCGCAGGTACCAGGCAGAGTGAGCGACGGGATTCCTATTTTTGAATCCTGCTGATGTATTTTGGGGTGGTCGTATAGTAAGCAACTTCTTTCTCTTTGATTTAGCAATGATGTTTATATGACCAAAAAAAAGTCTTAATTGTGTTTTTAGATCCTGTCATTGTCCCCCTTATGAAAACAAAACAAAACAAAGCAAAACACTTTTTATTAGTTGGCTTTTGCTCCATAACTAACTACCGTAGTCCCCCTTATCGGCACTTTCAGTTACGTGCAATCAACCTCAGTCCCGTAGCTGCTGACCGTCCTTCTGGCAGACCATCAGAAGGTCGAGAGTAGCCTAGTGCTATGACACACACTGTATCATTCCCCTTCATCTCACCACGTAGGCATCTTAACATCTCACATCGGCACGAGAAGAAGGGCGAGGACAGTACAGTAAGATATTTAGAGAGTGACCCCATTCACATAACTTTTACTACAGTATATTGCAATAATTGTTCTATTTTATTATCAGTTATTAATCAGTTGTTAATCTCTTACTGTGCCTAGTTTATAAATTAAACTTTATCACGGATATGCATGTCTAGGAAAAAACATAGTATACATGGGGTTTGGTATGATCCACAGCTCTGGGTGTCCCCTGGGGGTCTTGGAACGTATCTCCCGAGAATAAGCAGGGACTATTGTACTCCAAAACTTAGGGGCTCAAAACCAAACTGTGTATTTACAATTCTGTGGGGTGGCCATTCAGGCTGGGCTCAACGTGGTGGCTCTTCTGCTCTCAGTGGGACTCCCTCTCGCATCTGTGTCTGTGGTGGTTCAGGAGGACAGCTCCGCTGATCTCAGCAGCACCGGAGGCTGGTCTGGGATGGCCTCAGCTGGGATGGTTTGTTTTGGCTCTGTGTGGTCCCAGCTTTTCCAGCAGGCTAGTTTGGGCTTGTTCACGTTGTCATCTTGCTGCATCTTATTGGTCAACGCAAGCCAAGAGGCCTGTGCAGATTCAAGGAATGGGGAAATAGACTCCATCTCTTGACGGGAGGAACTGCCAGATCACATTGCAAAGGGCGTGGCTTCAGAGAGGGGACGAATGGTGGCCATTTTCAGAAAGGATTTACCACCCGATGACGTTGTTGTTGTCAGTAATATTAGCACTTTCACGAGTTCTGATAAGAAAAATTCTCACATTCCTGTCTCAGCTAAGCGGCATAGACTCATCATGCTGTAATCCCTATTTGGTTTAGAAGCAGAGAGGGCCTTTTTGTAATTAACCAGCATTTGGATGAGGAGAAACAGGGAATTGTCTGTCCAGAGGTCAGTCAGCAGCCAGATGTAGGGCATCTGGTAGATGGATGGATGGGTGGATGGTAGTGGGAGCATCTGGGTGAGCGGCTGGGCTTTTTTGCTTACCTCCCAAGTGTGCCCTAGGCCTGACCTCTCCCTTCTGCCCGGGAGCCAGCTCACAGCATCATGGTGAGGCTGGGCTGTGGGCACCGCCAGCAGCTTTATCCAAATGGGGAGGAGAGTGTGACTCAGCAGCGAGGGGCTGCGGGCTGGTGGGAGAAGGGGGAGGAGGCAGCTTCCGCCGCCAGACACTGGGGCTGTAAGATCTGCACTATCCAGGGCTGAGCAGCCCCCTGCATCACCCCAGAGCTACAGGCTGAGGGAGGCTCATGGAGGAGAGGGGAAAGTAGGTCGGGAGGATGCGGGCACAGGGGTGATCCAGAACTCTGGGGGGGTGATGCCAGAAATGACAATGTTTTGTCGTCTTCCCACCCCACCCCCACCCCTGCCCCATGCTCTTGGGAAGTACTGGTTGGATGGGTGAGGTAAGTGAATTGATTGGTGAATAGATGCATAGATATATAATCAATGAGATGAGGAGTAGGTAGGGAGACGGATGGATGGATGGGTGAGTGATGGATGGGTAGATGGATGGATGGGTGGATGGTTGAATGGATGAGTGGATGAATATATGGGCAGTGGATGGGTGAATATGAATTAATAAGATGCTCAGGACAGGACTGTCCCTATGTTCTACTTTCCTGTTCTTGTGGCAGCAGGAGGTAGGAGTTGGCCCCGTCTTTGTCCCATGGCCAATACCAGTGCTCTGTCGGTTCTTCCAGCATATTGAGCTGATCTCTTCTGCAGTTATCCCCAGCTCTCTAGTCTACATTGATCCAGAGACCTCCCAGTTAGATAGCACCTT
Organism: Mirounga leonina; assembly: GCF_011800145.1. Classification (NCBI taxonomy): domain Eukaryota; kingdom Metazoa; phylum Chordata; class Mammalia; order Carnivora; family Phocidae; genus Mirounga; species Mirounga leonina. The sequence goes on from NW_023270855.1 coordinate 7,912,024, forward strand.
TCATTCTTAAAAGACAAAACAAAACAAAACACCAACCTACTTGAGTATTTGCAAGGGTAGTTTGTGTGGGTATCATCTACATGGATTCACAGGTCTTAGAGACTCCCTGGTCCAGCCCCCTGACTTTACTCTGAGGCCTGGAAATAGGAAGGGACTTGTCTCAGGTCACCCCGTGGGTTACTGAAGCTGGAATCCAAATGTCCTGACACCCAGTCCAAGAAGCAATGAGGTTTGGCTCTGAAGTCCAACAAACCAAGGTTCAAACCTCATCTCCAGCACTTAACCACCTGTGTGACCCTGAGCAAGTTACTTAACCCCTTTGAGCTTCCGTTTCCCAGTCTGCAAATCTGTAAAGTGACTATATAATTAACCCTAATTGCTAACATTCCCTTAGCCAGGCTCGATGCTAAGTGCTTATTACCCCCATGCACCCCTTGTACAACGACCCCATGAAGTAAGTGATATCACATCTCTAATTCATAGATCAGACCCCCGAAGCTGGGAGAAGTGAAAAACCACTCTGGGAGTTCCAGAGCAGATAAGAGGCTGAGCCAGGATTAGAACCCAGGTCCGTCCAACCCAGAGCCATGCAGCTACCACCCCTTCCTGCCCAACTCATAAAGATGCACCTTTGCCTGGGGGCAGCTTCAGGGCTACTGTGAAGGTCAGATGAGAAAATACGTATGTCCCAGCACGGTGCCTGACGTGTAGCAAGCGCTCAGGCCATGGTAGCTATTACTCTTGTAACTTCTCTTACTATTCCTGAGCCTTATTCTCTGTAGTTTATTTTGCCAGTCACTGTCTTGCCTGACCCTCCACATCCCTTCCAGGGAATCAAGGCAATTATGACCATTCCCATCTTGCAGCTAAAAACACTGAGCCGCAGAAACATCAAGTAAGCTGCCCAGGATTGTTCCTGACCACCAAGTGGCAGATTTGGACCCAGAGAATTCTAGAGGAGTTCACCAAGTGGGCAAGGGCATTCCAGGCAGGGGCACAGTGCTGCCAAGGCCCAGAGACCTGAAGATGTGTGGCTTATACGGATGATCTGTGGCCTGAGTATTTCTCTGGGGCTGGAATGACAAGAGTCAAGACTGGGTGTGTGGAGGGACAGCTAGGTGACATCCAATGAGCCCTTAAAAGGATTCTGCTCGTGGTGCTCAGAAAAAGCACCCCAGGCAGGGGTGGAGAGTGGTGTGAGGCCGAGGCTGCTGGCAGGGAGGCCAGGAAAAGTGGCCCAGGAGGGCCCTCCAGAGGGCTAGCCTCAACCCCATGCCCCATCCCTCCTGAGGATGGCAAAGCTTTCTTCTTTCCCGTCTTATTTTGAATCATTAGGAACTAAACTTGCCCTCTGAGAGAAGCTATGTGAATCATCCTTGAGTCAGAAATTGCTCCCCTGCCTCAGAAATCATGGCACACCCTCAGATTTCTTTTGTTATCTCCGACCCTTTGAACATCAGGACTTCTGCTGGCTTCTTCCCATCACCCTGCTGCTTCTCAGAACCATAGCTGTGCTTTAAGATGGAAATACTTCCTTCCTCACTTGTGAGGCCTTGTGCTTTCTTGGGAAAACATTCTCCTTTTCCAACCGTGTATGTTGAGTGCTAAAACCACCCAAGCAGACCTTAATTTTGTATTTTATGAGACCTCTTTCAAAGTAGGTTGACACTGCAGTTAACGTTTGAATTATTAAGCTGAGGATGGGGACTTGTGAAGTGGAATTGTTGGAAGTTTGTGGCGTATTTCTGAACACATAAACTGTCTAGAGAAAAATAAATCTCCCTGGAGCCTCCAAAGGTCACTGGGGTCAAATCTGAAGTGGTTCAGGAGGAAAGAGCAAAAAGGGGTTTCCTGGCAGGATGGTCTTCCTGAATAAATCAGCCACACTTGACCTAATTAGAAACTCCAGGTCCTCAGCATACCCCATTCCTAAGCTGAGGTGGCCATGATGCCGCCTTACCCCAGGGAGCCCCAGTAACCCTCAAAGGCAGGAAGGAGCTGCTTAATTGGATTTCCCATGTCTTAGAACTCGGGTATTTAGAGAGGGACTCCAGGAAGCAGAGAGCCAACCTTGAACTCAGATCTCCTGGCTCCAAACCCAGGACTCCATTGAATATTCCAATGAGCCTCTAAGTCCCCAAGTCAAGCCACACTCTGAGAGTAGGGTCTGGCCAAGCCAGGGATGCCAAACTGTGCCAAAGACTCTGGAGGTGACTTTACAGGGTGCTAAGACGGGGAAGTGAGGTGGGCTGTGGTTCTGGTATGTGAAATGGCAGGGGCCTGTGTGTTGAATTCAACACCTGTTTCAGTTGTTTTTGTTTGTTTTGTTTTTGCGAACACCGTCTCTGGGAGAAGAGTTTAAAGCAAATAGTCCCAAATGGGGAATTTGGATTTTCAACAGGCCTGTTAATCCCTACCTCACACCCTACACGTGTGCATGCACACACACACCACACATACACACATACCACACCATGCACACCACACACATACAACTGCACAAACACACACACACACACACTCTGCACTGCTGAGCCTGGGGAGGTCCCAAGGAGTCTGCTTTCCAGGAGTGTGTCTCCCCAGGGGGTCTCAGCCTGTCCTGTCTATTGTCCTGGACACTCACACTGACCTGCCTTCCCTGCCTCTGGGGAAGATCCCATGGCTCTGCTACCTCATGCTCCTCAGGAGACCTAGCACTGAGAAGCTCCTGGGGAGGCAGGCCTTTAGATGAGAATTCTGGAGGCCAAAGTTCTGCCTCATCTGGCCTCCCATGGGCAGCACCCTACACATACAAGCACAGAATTATTCATTTATTCATTCCACAGACATTCATTGGTTACCCCTTAGTGGGAGACAGAGATGAGCAAAACAGACACATCCCCCCCACCCCCTTGGACTCTAAATTGATCATCAACCAGTTCCCTAGTTAACCAGAGATCTCCAGTGCTAGCAGAGACAGGCAGAGCTATGGGGAGAGCACATGCTATGGGCTCAGAGCCGAGAACACTGGGGTCAAATCCTAGCTGGGCCTCTGACTAACAGTGTGACCTCGCCTCTCTGGGCCTCCCTGTACACAGCTGTAAAGTGGGAATACTCATCGCTGGCCTCCCAGGGAGCTGTGGGGGTACAACCAGACCATACGTGTGACAAGCCCAGTAAAGGATGGGGCAGAGTTGACATTCAAACATGGCTGCCGCTGCTGCTGTTGAGCTGGCTGGTGGTTCATCCAGGCACTGGGGAGGCCCCCCGCCAGTGCCTGCCCTTGAGGGGTGAGGAGCAGCGGGTTAGGCCACCGGAGACGGCCACTCAGCAGAAAGTTGTTTTCTGTGCACTCCTAGAAGCATCATCATATGGCAGGTGCTACAGTTTACCATGCTACGGTTGCTGGGTTGTCTGGGGGGACTTTTTGGAGGTTTTTTAGTGGTGAAATACCTGTAACATCAAATGAATCATCTGAACTGTTTTCAAGTGGCATTAAGTACATTCACGTTGTGCGACCATCCCCACCATCCATCCCAGAACTTTCCATTTTTCCAAACTGAAACTCCGTCCCATCAAACACTAGCTCCCCATTCCCCGCACAACCAGCCCCTGGTGTCCACCATTCTACTTTCTTTTTCTATGAATCTGACTCCTCTAGGTACATAATACAGGTGGAATTATACAGTGTCTGTCCTTTTGTGACTGGCTCATTTCACTTATAATGCTCTGTTTTATCCATGTTGTCACATGTGTTAGAATTTCCTTCCGTTTTAAGGCTGAATCATACTCCCTTGTATGTGTAGACCGCACTTTATCTAGCCATTCATTTGCCGATGGACACGTGGATTGCCCTTACCTCTTGGCTTTTGCGAGTCATGCTGCCATGAACATGGATATACAAATATCTTTTTAAGTTCCTGCTTCCAATTCTTTTGGGTATATACCCAGAAGTGGAATGCTGGACTATATGGTAATTCCATGTTTAATCTGTTGAGGAACCACCATCCTGTTTTCCACGGTGGCTGCACAACATCACCTTCCCACCAACAGCGCACCCGGCTGCCGTTTCTTCACACCCTCACCAACACTTGTTTTCTGCTTGGTTTTTTTATAGTAGCCATTCTAATGAATGTCAGGTGGTACAGGCTAGTTGCGCTTTTTTTTTTAAGTAGGCTGCCCACCCGGCATGCAGCCCAATGTGGGCCTTGAACTCATGACCCTGAGAGCAAGATCTGAGCTGAGATCAAGAGTTGGACGCTTAACTGACTGAGCCACCCAGGCACCCCTAGCTGCACTTTTTTCCATCTCATTCTTGCAGGAGTTATAACTTATAGCTCTTCTAGTCATTATTCCTTGCTCTTGGCTCTATTCACCCCCCAGCACCCCAAACACGAACAGGAATTGTCCTCTCAAAATTATGCCTGGTGGCTGCATCCAGCATTTCCAAAGGGCTCAGTACCACATAGGGAAATGTGCTGGATGAAGCTCTGCACTGGGAGCCAGGGGGCTTGGGGACAGCCCCAGGCCTGCCCCTCTGCAGGTCTGTGACCACGAGCAAGTCACTCCCCTCCCGGGCCTGCTTCTTGTCCGTTAAAATTGAAACAATACCAACATCTTAGCTCCCTTACAGAATCGGAGCCCTAGAGATAAAAAGGCTCCCGGAAAGTCTACAGCAATAGCAAAACCTCTGGGTTTGTCAAGATCTAAAAAAAAATCAGAAGAGAAAAGGGGTGGGCCCCTCCTTCTTAGTAATACACGTAGGCGATCTCGGAGCTCAAGTTCATGGAAACAAATTGAATTACGTAGGAGGCAGCTCTGCCATTTGCAACCATGGATTGTTTGAAATCCTTTTAGAGGAAAATTAAAATATTTCACAGAGGGTAATAAAATGCCGGGTATTTTGAAGGCATAACTGTTCAGCTCTCTTGGGCTAATAAGTAATTAGGCATTTTTATTTAAGTCCTCCGTGTTGTCATTTTCTTTCATTAGTGGAGAGGGGAGAAAAACTGTTACGAAAAAGACATAAAATTCTGGAAGTCACCAGAAGGTTAATTATAAAAATACAGAAAAAATTAAAAGTAAGAGGGATGCCTAGGTGACTCAGTCGGTTGAGCGTCCGACTCTTGATTTCGGCTCAGGTCATGATCTTGGGGTCGTGGGATGGAGCCCCACAACCGACTCAGTGCTCAGCAGGGAGTCTGCGTAGGAGTCTCCCTTTCCCACTCCCTCTGCCCCTCCCCCCACATGCACGCTCTCTCTCTCTCAAATAAATAAATCTTTTTAAAAAATTAAAAGTAAATAAATAAAATATATAATTTTTAAAATCACAACATTACACCATACTACAGAGACAAAGGGAAAGTGCTTCGAATTTATTTTTGCAAACATCAGAAATGGGAAGCTGTACCAAAGTTTCCTTTGCTTCCAAATCCAGTCCCACCAAAGAGCTCAGGAGTGGGGAGCCTTCTAAGGCCCCTGGTGCCAGAGACATAGTTCTGCCTGGCGTGGGAGCAGGGAGGGTGTCCTGAGCCTTGTTCCTGCCCAGGGCCCTCAGCTGCCACTGAGGCGCCACACCTCTGCCTCATTGCACCATCCCTCACCACAATCCACTTGAAGAAAAGGTTGAAAGGGGTCGTTTTTTCTCTCAGCTAGAGGTCATCTGTTCTAGTCTCTCCATTTTATAAACAGAGAAACTGAGGACATGGGCTTAAGGCTCTGTCCTTCCTATGAATTATCAATGCCAGTGACTCCACAGCGCTGGGATCGGCTCCCTAGGCCTGAGCCCTAACTGTGGAAGGGGGAGTGAGCCAGGGCCATGTCCAGTCGCTGTCCTGTCCCCCACACAGTTGGTCCGTGCCAGCATCTTCCAGATCCCACTTTCTGCCTGTCCAGGAAGTCCTTTTGAGCAGCATGATGGGGGCTGAGGGTGAGGATGCAGAGTTCCTGGACTAGGTTGGTCTGAGACCCACAAAAAGCCACTAATGCCGGGGGGGTGGGGATGGAACAGGCAGGTTTGTAGGTAGATATTCCTCTTCTAAATCTCTCTAGGGTTTGGGTTTATTTGTGGTGGCTTTTAGCATCCCCAATGCCACCTCCACCCAAGACGCTTCATAAAAGTAATTTTATGCAAGGAGTATATGCATGTATGTGGGGGTACAGGTGGGACGTGAGTTATAGGAACCTCCCACAGCCTCCGGCTAATCCCACAATTCGCCCATATGGAGGCCTCTTGTTCTTACCTATTAACCTGTGCCTCTCCCACCACTCTGGTCTGCATGGAACCATCCAGCCAACACTTAGTAAGTGCCTACTGTGTGCTGGGCTCTGTGCTGGTCCTGAGAACATAGCAAGGAAGAGAATACAATAACTGCTTTACTCAGGGGGAGACAGACCCATGAAGCAGTTTTCAAAAACACGGAGATATTTGAGCTGGCCCTTAAAAAAGCAAGGAGGAGTTTGCCTGGCAGGAAAGGGGAGAGGAACAGCAGGGCAAAGGCACAGAGGCATGAAACTGGTCATGTTCAGGCAGCCACACGACGAAGTGAGAGTTGCTGGGGGAGAGGTGGTCAATGATTTCGCCAAGCCCCCAGGGTGGGGGTTTGTGTTCATGCAGCCCCGCACCTGGCAGAGGGCCAGCACTTAGCCAGTGCTGAAGAATGTATGCTAAATCAGTGAGTAGAGAGAAGGAAAAGAGGAAAGTAAATGGCGGCTTAGTCATAGAATGGAATTGATAGAGCAGGGGGAAAAAGAACAAACTAGCTAGAATAAACACAAGTGATCCTCAAAATGTAGTTACATGAATAAACAAGTTTTCGAAGAATGTGTACAGTCCCCTTACATGAAGTTTTCAACATGCATAGCAGCACTGCCCATACATGCATACAGACAAGGTTAAGCTACATGTAATTGAGCATGTTGACTTACAATAGCAGTTTCATTTGGCTGAACCTAAATTGAGCTCACAAGGGACAGTGCATCCATAGCATGGAATACTACTTGGCACGGAAAAGGGACAAGCTCTTGACACACACAACTTGCCTGGACCTCGAGGAGATGATGCTGAGTGAGAAGAACGCAATCTTCAAAGGTTTCACATACCGTATGATTCCATGTATATAACAAGCTTGAAATGACAAAATTATGAAGATAGAGAACACATTAATGGGGGCCAGGGCCAGGGAGGGAGTGGGAAGGGAGGTGACTGCTGCTTTGAAAAGGGTGGCACAGGGATTGGATCCTTGTCATGAACTGTTGCTGCGTATCTTCACGGTGGTGGTCACAGGAATCCACACACGAAGCATTGCATAGAACTAAGCACATACACACGAGTGCATATAAAACCGGTGAAATCTGAGCAAGGTGGGTTCGATTACCTCAGTGTCCGTGTCTTGGCTGTGAGGTACTATAGTCACACGGGTGAGCACTAGGGGAACCTGGATGAAGGGTGTGTGCCATCTCTCTGTACTATTTCTTATTGCATGTCAGTCTAGAACTAGCTCAAAATAAAAATTTAAAACACTCACAGGGTAGGGGCTCCTGGATAACTCAGTTGGTTAAGTGTCCGACTCTTGGTTTCAGCTCAGGTCGTGATCTCAGGGTCTTGAGATCGAGCCCCACAGTGGGCTCCTCACTGGGCATGGAGCCTGCTTAAGATTCTTTCTCTCCCTCTCTCTCTGCCCCTCACCCCTGTTCTCTCACTCTCGCTCTCTCTAAAGTAAAAAAATAATAAATAAATCGTTAAAAATTTAAAAAACACACACATAGGGTAATAATTCATGCCACTTTTAAGACAGAGGTTCTTTCTGGGACAAGGGTGGATTCTGCAGACAGGGAGGGACACACAGGGGGACTCACCTTTATCTGTCATGTTTTCCTTCTCAAGGAAGAAAAATCTGAAGCAAATAGGGCATAATGCTCAGGCTCTACAAAGCTGAATGGAGAGTACATGAGTGTTTCTTTTCTTATTGTCTATCCAGCTTGTAGGTTTGAAAGAGTTCATAGTTTTTAAAAAGCTGATCTTGCTTAACTCCTTTCATCCAGAGCCAGGAGAGGAGAGGGCTGAGGGTGCAGGTGGTGGGGAAAGGGGACAGCCCAGCCCCGGGGCCTCGGAGGCTACCCCCTGTGAGCCACCCCGGCCTCTCTCCCCACAGCCCCCAGAGAAGGAGGGTGCCCTGCCTCGGCAAGTGGGCAACAAGACGGAGTGCGGCCTGCTGGGCTTCGTGCTGGACCTGAAGCAGGACTACGAGCCCGTGCGCAGCCAGATCCCGGAGGAGAAACTGTACAAGGTGTACACCTTCAACTCCGTGCGCAAGTCCATGAGCACAGTCATCAAGCTGCCCGATGAGAGCTTCCGCATGTACAGCAAGGGCGCTTCCGAGATCGTGCTCAAGAAGTAAGCTGCGTGTGGGAGGTGGGAGGGGAGGAGGGGGGCGGGGAGCGGGGGACCACCAAGTCGTGCAGCACGGGCTGTCCTGCAGCCTGGGCTGGAGGGTCATCTGGCACCCAGAGGTGCAGGGGAGGCCCTGCCCAACGTCCCACAGCAGGACCACCTCCAGGTGCTTTCTCCACTATTTCCTCTTAAAACTTTCTACAGAGAGCCCTCCCTTCCTCCTCCCTACATCACTGAATCACCAGAAGTTCCACCCAGTGTCACTGTTAAATCTCCCTTATTTCACTTCCCTTAGCACAGAGATGGTTGACCATAGTGATGTTCGTTATTAGCCAGTCTACTCTGGCTCCAGGTGCCAGAGATAAGCCTAGAGATCTAAGCAAGTCACTCCCGGTCTCTGGACCTCAGTTTCCCCACTCATACCTTGATGGGATTGGTCTAGCCCAGTGGTTCTCAACTCTGGCTACACATTGGAATCACCCAGGGAGCTTTTAAAAAACCACTGATACGGGGCACCTGGGTGGCTCGGACACTTAAGCATCCGACTCTTGATTTCAGCTCAGGTCATGATCTAAGGGTGGTAAGATCGAGCCCTGTGTTGGGCTCTGCACTGGGCGTGGAGCCTGTTGAAGAGAGAGGCTCTCTCTCCATCTGCCCCTCCCCCCCTCTAAAAAAATAATAGAAATAAATTGGAACCTTTGGGGTAGGGCTCACACATGGGTATTTATTTATTTGGTGTTCCCACCAAGCTATTCTAATGTGCAAGCAAGGTCCAGAACCACTAGTCTAGGTTTCATGCCCTTTGAAAACCATTTTAGCTGTGGAACTATTTTTTCAGATGAAATCTTGTGAATATAAGACAGATCAAACTAGATGTGCTCTTGCTGAATGGACTGGGGCAGATATTTCAAGAAGGCTGCCTGATTTCTTTTTGGCTGGTCCTGATTTCATCCCTGCCTGGGGCCCAGGGGCCTGGACCAGTCCTGAAGCATTATGGGAGATGAACTGGACAGACACTGGATGACCAACCACAGCCAGATGGGCATCACTGGGGAGGGGGAGGTGAGCGCGAGCTGGTCAGAGGGAGGATCCTTGGGCCTTGGCTGGACCTTACCCATCTCCCTCCCATCCGCCCCCAGGTGCTGCAAAATCCTCAGTGGGGCAGGGGAGCCCCGGGTCTTCCGGCCCCGTGACCGGGACGAGATGGTGAAGAAAGTGATCGAGCCCATGGCCTGCGATGGGCTCCGAACCATCTGTGTGGCCTACCGTGACTTCCCCAGCAGCCCCGAGCCCGACTGGGACAATGAGAATGACATCCTCAATGACCTAACCTGCATCTGTGTGGTGGGCATTGAGGACCCCGTGCGGCCCGAGGTAAGCCCCCTACCAGCAGGCTTGGAGAGGCTGGGAGTCCAGCCTGCTGGCAAGCTAGCTTAAGTTGCCTCACCTCTCTGAGCCTCTCTGAGCCTCAGTTTCCCTGTAGCATCTACAAGGTTTTCTCTTTACCTACTCCTAAATGCTCAAACTCGTAAGACCAGCACAGGCCACGCTTGGCATCAGTCTGCTCAGGACATCAGGCAGCCTGACAGCAGGCATTGCTTTGCCACGGGAGCAGCCCTAGAGCCATCCGCCCAACCATCCAGAAACCTCCCCGTGTTCCCAAGGGACAAGCATGGGAGCTGCCCTGCCTTAGAAGCCTCTTGCCCCATAGGAGCCAGGATCTCCTATAACACATCCATAGGCCTGGGTTCCAGGGTCCCCGTAAAGGAGAGACCCAGAAACTAAGGTCACCGGTATTCAGGAAAACCCCCAGTGTGATGTCACATCAGCAGGTAGAGATCTGTCCATTCAGATCCAGTTTCCCAACCTAGCAGGCTTGCACAGTGACGCAGCCTATAGTCTCGCTTTGTTAGGTCTCCAGGGGCACAGAGCTAGAAAGTTATCCAAAGGTCAGACTCTCAGGCAGAAGAGAAGAGGGATGACAGCACCCCTCTCGGGAAGGACCAAGGAAGGTGATATAGTAAATGCACCTAATGGAGTGCTCAGCTCACACAGGTCTTCAGTCTTCTCTAGCTGCGTCTGTACCCGGCAGGAAGACAGAATTCAGTGCTGGGGATTGGCAGGGTTGGGGGAGGATGGACATGGGTGCTCAGTCAGATTGCCCAGGCTAGAGAGGCTGTAAGAAGAGAGGGCTGCCTCGAATCTCCAAAACATTGCTGTGGGCAGGCAGAGTGAGTCCTCACCCTGGGGAGTCCCAGAGGGCAGAGCCCAGGAGAGGCCGGCCTCCACGTCATCGGAGGACTAACCCAGCTGCTGGGCCCAGGCCTGATTTCCAGGCCAGCAGGGACTGGGCCCACGTTGGCCCCGGCCGTGGAATTCAGTGATGGGGCCTCTCAGGGCCACCTTCCTCCACCAGAGGCAACTTCATTGCTCCCCACCTGTCCTGACACCATTCCCTAGGGGCCGCTTGCTGTTCCCTGCTCCTTATGGAGCCTCCATTTCCCCTTTTTTCCAGTGAAAAGGGGTAGACAAGGTGTTTTCCAAATTCCCAGCCCTGATATTCTAAGAGTCTGTGTTCCAAAGACCAAGTGAGACTAGAATGTCACAGACATGGACTTTCACATTTCGGCAGCAAGGAGAAGCATCGTCAGGAGTGTGAGCTCAGGCATCGGACAGACCTGGGATCCTGAGTCCCAGCATTACTGGCTGTGTGACCTTGGGCCAGTTACATAACCTTCTGAGCCTCTGTTTCCTCATCCGTAGACTGGGGATAATAATAGTATTCTCCACTCACACACACCCCAGGATACTATGAGGTATCATGTGCATGACAGATCATGCACATACAAGGAACAGGCAGTGTCAGGCAGGAGGTAGATGGCCTGTAAATATGGCTCCCCTTCCTCTGTGCCCCTCCCCAGTAGATTCATAACTCTGGATCCAGTGACAGGTAACAACCCCTAACACAGAGCCTGGCCTATGAAAGGTGCTCATTTAAGTGTGGAATGAATGAATGAGAATGAATGGGACTTGAACACCAATCTTCCAGGACTATGCCTGGTACTCATCTCTCACGCCCCCTAGAGGCCCCCACAGGCCTCCTCACTCCCACCCAGAGCCTAGAGCAGCCAAGGCAATTTGTCCCCAGGTAATTTGGCCCTGGAGCCATATGTGTTTTCCTGCAGACTGTGTCTCTCCCTGAACAGACAGGCCATTTATCAGCCTCCCCATGGGATGCCCTCTCATTACCAGCCGCTAATGGGTTCAGGCTTCCCATGACAGTTTATCTCCTTACAGTCTCCACATAGCAGATGAGGCCAGCCTGCGGCTCATTCCCAGAGCTCCTAGCCTATCACCCTGCCTCAGAAGCATCCCCGAGGGAGGGTGGGAAGCAGCATCAGACACATACTTTTTTTGGTCATGACCTGTGCTAATAACAAATGTATTTTATATCATGACCCAATAAGCACATACACTTAACCAAAATAAGGATGTCACAAAGTAATGTGATGCACTTGTAAGTATTTTCTATTGTCTTCTACCTCTTTCTCTTTTTTTAATGCTAGTCACCACCCGCTAAACTGATTTGACAATCCACTAAAGGGGCACGACTGCAGGATTGAGCACTGTTGACCTAGACCAAGCGCTTCCCCACGGCCCCAGTGTGCAGGCGAAAACACTGAGGCCAAGCAGGGACAGTGATGTTCCCCAAGTCTCGCTGTAAGTGGCTGAGCAAATCCAGATTAGAACAGGTTTTCCGCCTTCCTGTCCCAGGCCCTGCTCCTGGGTGCCACAGAAATGAAAGGGCAAGTGGTTCTAAGTCAGGAGTGTGAGGAGAGGGAAGACAGGGCCTGAGAAGGGTTTAGCTGGGTCCCTGGCATGTTCCGCTAACAGCATGATTATCCAGAGAAGCTGGCTTCAGGCACAGACTTCAGGCAAAGACTCCCAGCAGGGCTGGGAGCACTTTCATCCTGCAGGGCCCTACATTGGAGAAAGGGGGCCTGGATCCAAGCCCCAACTCTGTCACTCACAAGCCACTTCCCCTCTCTGTGCCTTGGTCTTCTGATCTGTAAAATGGGAGGTTGGCCCAGATGCCCCTCAGGTCCCTGCCAAGCTCCAACATTCTGAGCTGGCTGATGGGAAGGCTTTCCCTGACAACTTTCTTTGCTTCCGTCAAGTGAGCGCATCCTTGATGGTGACCTCCTCTCTCCCCTGGGCTCTCCCCCAGGATGTAGATTTCGATGTTGTAAGCTGTGTTGGGGAGCAGGGACTTACTAGGGTGACAAAGCAGGGTCAAGGGACACGGGTTCTAATCCCACTCCTAACACTCCCTCACAGAAAGCCTTCAGGTGCATCTCTTCCCTGGGTCTCCGTTTCCCCAACCAAACAATGAAGAGTTGGACATTCCCAAGTGAGGGACACCAGCAGGGTTGCTGGTGACACTGCTTGGAAGTATAAAAGCTCTGACCTGTTGATTCAGGATTTCCTAGTAGGGTGGGGATGGCTTTTGATTTATTTGGGTTTTAGGCTGGGGGATTTATACACACGGAGCCAAATTCCAGTGGTTCAATACCACAGACAAGATGAAGTAACCTCCCATGCTACCCCCAGGCCCCTGGTTCCCGCCTCACAGGCAGCCACCATCACCAGCTTCTTGGGTGACCTTAGGGGAGTATCTATGCCTACAGTTTGGGGCAGGCTCTCCCAGGCAACCCTGAGGCTGGCCGGAGCAGAAGCCTCAGCCTGGGCCACCTCTAGGGTCCTACAAACATTTTCAGATTCCTTCTGCAACTGCCATTGGAACACAAACTACCTCCCTCAGTTTTCTCATCTGTCAAGGGGACAAATCACGTTGTCTTCCTCCCATGAGAAGACAGAAGACGGAACGGATCAAAACAGGCTTGCCGATCATCCCCCAGACACATATAAGACGCTGCCTCGGGTACATTTTCCGACACTGACTAAAGCCACTGCGGATAAAGCCATGAGAAGAGCAGCAGTCTGGGATTTGCCAGGTTATCGGGGGTATTTAGAGCCCTTGCAGTCACAGAGGATGGGTGTCACCAGCAACAACAGATGTTTAAAAGCCTTCATTTAATGAAAACAGGAAGCACCCATTTTCTGGCTGTTTTTCCTCCGTGAGAAAACTCTTGGATAATTTTAGCAAAAATTTTTTTTTAATTTTACAGCTATTTTGTCTATGTGGAAAGTATATTTCAACCAGATCGGTGCCTCTGTGGCTTGTCTTAATCATCTCTGGATCCTCAGTGCCCAGAGCAGCTAGATGTTCAGTAGCTATTTGTCAAATGAATGAACGAGTGACCAATACAAGGAAATGCAGAGTGCAGTTTAAGGAAGCACCCCATTGGGTTGGAGGAGTCCAGAATGGCTTTATGAGTAGAGGGCATTTCACCTGAAAGAGGGAGAGACTCCCAGATTACAGGAGAGAGGGTGTTCTAGGCGGAGGGAACAGCGCAGGCAAACGCAGATGGGTGAGAGTCTAGTGAATACCCCCGTTGGATTTATGAGAGAAATGGGTAGGAGGGGAGCCTGGAGCTAAATTGTGAAGGGTTGGCATGTCCCCATCCAAATCCATTCACCAGGCTTTGAGGGGCTTAAGCAGAGAGATGTTTCATGATGACCCGTGTGCCCTGTGCCTGGCCCCTGGATGGGTCCTGAGCAGTCAGCGGTCCCTGCCTTCTGGAGCCCACAGCCTAATGAAATGTCCAGTGAAAGGGGACGAGTAAGCAGACCCATAGCACATGCGAGCGTAAAGCCAGACTGAAGTACAACAAAGACGTCCAGTTACAGGGCCCACTGCCCAGAAAGGTGGCCGAGGAGGCTCTCGGGTGTGTCCAGGTCCATCTGGAATCCCCCCACAGGTAGGTCACAGGCCTCTAAGGTACCTGACTCAGGAATCATGGTGGCGTGCCCACACCATCCCACCACCCCAAACAAATGGCTGCCTCCCCCATCCCCAGACACCAGCTGTGCCCCACCCCCCACTGTATCTGCTTCCATATCCTCAACATCTCTCCCCATCTCCCGGAGCAGAAAGAACAAGCACAGAAGACCATGGTCAGGTGCATTGCCAGGCACCCTACCCCCCACCACCAGCATCTATTGTTCCCGTGATTGGTGCCCTTTGTCCCCATCACAGCATCACCCAGCCTCGCTGAGGGGTGCAGACTATCATCCCCACTTTATAGGTGAGGAAGCCAACACTCAGGTGGATCCCCAGGGCAAAGCCCAACCCAGCCTTTTGGCCCCTGAGCCCTCTCCCCCAAGGGCAGAGAAGCCTCCACCACACAGAGGAAAGTGTGGGGGCCAGAAAAATTAGCTGCCTCCTTTTTCTCCCCAAGCCAGCTTGTTTTGGGGAACCCCAGAGGGTGGGAATTCCAAGCAGTCAGATTTCGGCTCCCTGAGACAGCCTTAAAAGCGTTAAGTCTTTCTAAAACACGGTACCAGACACCTCGTCCCCAGTTCAGAACTTACATGGCCCCCAGGCCTGGTACCAAGCCCCTGATTCCAGCACCTTCTGACCGCAGGCCCTTCTCCAGCTTCATGGCCACTGGCTCCTGCCTCACATCTTCCTCAGCCTCAGCCCCTCCAGATCACCTGTCACGCTCTTTCTACTGCACCTTCCCAAATTCTCTGCCAGTGCATCTCATGGGACACTTTTCTGTGGCCCGGGCCACAGTGAAGTGGTCATCTGCATAGCTCCAGCCTGGGCACAGTGCCAGGTGCCAGAGCCTCAGTTGGTGTTGGCTGAACAGAAGCAGCTCAAACATCCCCTTCTCCAGGAAGCTTTCCCAGATTTCTCCTCTCCATCTACTTCCTTCTGAAGGAATGGCACCTTCCTCTGTGCTCCCAGAGCCCTTTGTAGAGATCTTTACCAAAGCCCCTGCCTCCTACAAGAGTACAAGTCAGACCCAGACCACCTGCTCTCATCTGAAAGAAGAATGATTATGTGAAAGGGTATGATAGACTTGTTCCACTGTGGAATGGTCAGCCTTGGAGTGGGTGAGCACCCCGTCATCAGAAGCCTGCAAGCAGAGGCTGGCTGGCCATCCGTGGGATGCCTAGCTGGAGATCTGGGCAACAAGCAGAAAGTCAGAGAGTCATGACCTGAAGCCCCTTCCAACTCCAAGACCCCAAGCGTCTTTGAATCAAACATAACCTGGGGTGCCTGGGTGGCTCAGTCGTTAAGCGTCTGCCTTCGGCTCAGGTCATGATCTCAGGGTCCTGGGATCGAGCCCCACATCGGGCTCCCTGCTCAGCGGGAAGCCTGCATCTCCCTCTCCCACTCTCCCTGCTTGTGTTCCCTCTCTCACTGTGTCTCTCACTGTTAAAAAATAAAAAAAATTAAAAAAAAAAATCTTGAATCAAACATAACCTGAATTATTCCTTTGAAGGCAGGAGCCAGATAAGGTGTATGTCCCCTAAAGAGCAGTGGTTCTTTCCTTTCCCCTGGAACAGGAGACAGCAGGGGGCTGCCGTCCCAGTTATAGCCATGGGGAGGACATCAATAAATTATGTAGGCAGGATGTTGGACGTCCCACATCCCCGCTCCCTCTGGCTCTGTACAAAGAGGTCACGTTCGCCTGGATGAGCCGCCGCTGTGGCACGAGGCAGAGGCCTTGCTCACATGGCCCCCAAGCCCTGAGGGGGCACCAGAAGCCTTGTCCCTGGGCCCTGGAAATGCACCCAGAGGAGACCTGTGGTCCGCTTACCCTGCTCCAGCCCTGGGGACGAGGAGATCACTACCTGTCACCACAGAGCTGGTCTCTAATACCATTCTGGGAGCTGGAGGGGCCTCCTGACCTTGGCCTCTTCACGGCATTTGTTCCTTGCTCTGCCACAAGATGACCGTGCTCGGGAGTCTTGATTTTCTCTACAAGCAGCAAGGGGGAGCCCCCGAAGGAGAGTGACACCCAGGCGGAACTTTAGGCAGGTCGCTGGTGGTCAGGTAGGAGAACGATGGAAGAGGGGCAAGGCCGGAGGCAGGGAGACTGGGGAGGGGCTGGGCAGTGACCCCAGCTTGGAACGTGGTGCTCTGTGCTGAAGGAACAGCAGGTGCTGTGGATGGAGGAGGACAGAGGCTAAAGATTTTCAAGATCAATCCTTGTTTTTAAAATTCCTAAGGGCAGGAAGGGGACCAGTGGGCAGGAGCTGTCCACAGTCAGGTTTTGAACCAATGTTCTAATTCTTATATGAGTTTGCTGGGGCCTCCATAACAAAGTAGCACAGATTGGGGGCCTCCAACAACGAACTGGACTGCCTTACAGTTCTAGAGGCTGGAAGTCCAAGATCACAGTGTTGGCAGGGTTGGTTTCTTCTGAGGGCTGTGAGGGAGAATCTGCTTCAGATCTTCTCCCCACCCCCAGCGCCCACACCCCCCCAAGGTCAAGGGGGTTTGCTGGGAATCTTCAGCGTTCCTTGACTTGTGGCAGCAACACCCAATCTCTGCCTTCGTCTTCACATGACATTCTCCCTGAGTGCGTTTCTGGGTCCAAATTTCCCCTCTTCATAAAAACCCCAGTCACACTGGCCGAGGGCCAACCTACCGACCTCAACTTGATTACCTCTATAAACACCCTATCTCCCAGTAAGGTCACATTCACAGGCATTGGGGGTTAAGACTTAAATGTATTTGGGGTGGGTGGCCACAGTTCAGCCCATAACAGTCTGCAGACCCTCTCAGCAGTGGTTTGGCAGAGTGGGAATGGGGGTGAGCTCCCCAGGCACTATGATATGCAAGAGGAGTGGGAGTCAGACTCCACTTTTCCAAGCCTGAGATTCTAAAGTGCTTTGGTCTTCTGGTATAACTAGATTTTCTGCCCTTCATATGTCCTCTTCAACTCAAAGACGTTTTGCAGCAAATAGCAAATCATACCTTATTATTTTATCATTGGTCACTGCCCATGGGTCAGAATCCCTTGTTCAGTTGATCTGGGTTGTGTGTAAAGGCCTACAGCGGCTCCAGGCTGGTTTCTGCATCCTAATTGCTGGGCAAATAAATCCACAGCTCTGCATTGGAGCAGGGAGGGGGGCTGGTGCTTACCCCGTTCTGACTGGCTGGGTCTACTCTGGCCTGATTGGCCCAGACATCAGTCTGTCATTACAGTCAGGGAGGGCAGGAGGCAGTCCTTACTCTCTTGTGGCAATGTCCTATTTTGCATGAAGTATAGTCATTTGTATTTATTCTAAGGCAGTGTCACATTCTGTAAATGAAATGCTCCCAAATGTAGTGTCCCGCCAACCCCCACACACACAAAAAAAAGAACTGAAAATACGTGAGCATTATTTCTCATTGAGTTTGTAGGAATTGTGCATGTGGATAAAGCAGGGACACATTCCTCTGCAATTGTAGAGTGTTCTACCCCTGCCTGGTGTGTTATTGAGGTCTTTCTCAAAGTCCTTGCCCAGATCAGGATAACCAGTGGTTTCATGTTAGAAGGGACCATCACAGTGTTAGGTGGTAGCTGCCTGGGACTCTACTGAGAATTCTGAGACCACATCAGGGTTTAATCATCGGATTCTGTGATTGATTAATAATGCCTGCCATGGGCACAGGAAGGAAAGAGATGGTCTGCATGCCATATGTGCTGTCAGTATCTCATGGTCATGCAGGCCCCTTCCACTGGAGCTGCCTGTGAACAGGGCTCACTCTGGAATCCATAAGGGCGGTGAGGGCCTGCCCTAGGAGCACTCATCCCCATTGCCCCTGCCCTCCCGCCAGGTTCCAGAAGCCATCCGCAAGTGCCAGCGGGCAGGCATCACCGTCCGCATGGTCACTGGTGACAATATCAACACGGCCCGGGCCATCGCCATCAAGTGTGGCATCATCCATCCTGGGGAGGACTTTCTGTGCCTGGAGGGCAAGGAGTTCAACCGGAGGATCCGCAATGAGAAGGGGGAGGTACGTGCCCAGCACAAGGAATCCTCAGCGGGATGAGCTGGGGGGGGGGGGGGCTGGGAGGCATGGGGGCCACATGACTGTACAGAGACCAGCCAGTGTGCCACTCAGAGCCCGGTGACTTTGGGTGAGTCCTCTCCCTTCTCCAGGCCTCAGTTTCTCTCTGACCCCCTCCCCCATCCCTCTCCAGATTGAACAGGAGCGAATTGACAAGATCTGGCCAAAGCTCCGGGTGCTGGCTCGCTCCTCCCCCACGGATAAGCATACCCTCGTCAAAGGTAAGACTGGGGGGGCAGTTCTGAGGCCAGAATCTCCTCCTCTCCTGGTGCCTGCAGCTTCTTTCCAGGACAGAGGGCTTTTGCACAGGGCTCCCCACACCTGGCAACATCCTTGCCTCACCCCATTGCAGCCCTGGGAGTCCCTCTAAGGACCACAGGGAGATGGGGAGGTTGTGAGTCTTCTCTGTGGGTTCCACTTCTTCTAGGAAGCAATGGGACTGGGCCTGTCTAGGTCCAAAACTCTTAGCTTGAGGGTAAAATAGGGCCCACAGACATGTTGTATTTGGCTGGTATAGTGCTCTTTTTTATGTTGAATTTGGGTGGGTTTATACAGACTCTCCCCTCACATTTGAATCCATCTTCACCACTCCTTATTGTCTGTCATCCAGTCCATTTCACTCATTTATGTTCTCAGTCTGGCCCCGGAGCTTGTGAGCTTGAGATCCTTGGTCTGCCTGGTCTCTGAGGACCCCAACCAACATCTGTAATGGGGACCCCAAAGGTGGGCCATCCTGGGAATAGCAGCCTGAGAGATGAGGCCAAAAGCTAGCATCCTTCTCCTTCCCTGTCTTCCTCCAGAGAGAGGGCATACCACTTGTTGAGCCCAGGTCGGTGGCCAGGTGCTGGGCCCTTTTAGAGTCATACAGCCCTGGCTTCAAGTCCTGGCTCGGCCACTAACCTGTTCTATACCCTTGGACAAGTCCGTCCTCTTCTGGGACTCAATTCTTCCATCTTTAAAATGGCCATAGAAGGGCAGGTTTCTGGCTGAGGTCATCCCTAGGGTATCTTGGATTCCTCTCCCAAAATGTTGCCCAAGGACATTAATAGAGGCAGATCTGGCTTGGGGACAGAAACACAGCACCCCAGAATCACAGATACCAGAGCAGGAGGCCCCCCAACCTATCCCCACTTCTTTTTCAATCACTCACTCATTTGTTTACTCATTCTCTTGATACGTGTTTTTGAAGGATCTACTAAGTGCCAGACCCAGCTCTTGGCAGACATAGTCCTTCCCTCTTGAAATTCATGGTCCAGATTCCATCCAGCAGACATTAAATAGGTTTCCTTGCACACACCTAGAGCCTGTATCGGTGGAAGAGAAGGGTGGGGCCCTCTGTTGGCCTCTCACTCAGGCTGGGGATGGATGTCACATCATAGGCCATTAAAGGTGGGTTGAGGGTCCCGGAGAAAGGGCCTGTGTTTCAGGCGGGGCAGAGAACTGCACTATGAAAGACCAGAGGCAAAGATTTCCAGATACCTTCAAGAAGTGGAAAGAAGCTCACTTGGCCAGGCAGGAGGAAAATTTGGCCCCCTCCCTGCTCTGGAGGAGCATGTAGGCAGGTGGAGGGACCCGGCAGTAATGAAGGTGACAAATGCCTAGTAGACACAGGCTGGTGGCTGAATCTTGGCTGGGGACTTGGACCGCCGCCAGCTGGGGGGAGCAGCCCGGGACAACTCCCAGAGCACATGGCCTTGGAGCTGGACCTGAAGAGGGCGGAACTTGAACACATGCAAAGGACTGGGGGGTGGTTGCGGCTACAAAGGCTTCCCAAGTCTCGGGTCCCATTCCCTCCCTCATCCCACGGGCTGCTGCTTGCCAGGACAGGACAGGGAGAGACACATACAGGAGCTACGGTGATCTGATGAGGGTAGGTGAGCGTCCTCGGGGAGTCACTTTCCCCAGGGGGCGTGGCATCTGAGCTGAGACTACAGGTGCGGGACAGGCACAGCTGGCGGGGGACAGCCCAGGGAGACAGGGGCGAGGGAGCCGGCTTTGCAGACGGAGAGCCATTCCTATGACTGGAGCACAGATTGGGGGCGGCCAGGGATGAGAGATGAGACGATCAGAGAATGAGTGAGGCCTGACCACCAGGGACTTCGAAATTTCTGAATGGAGCTAAGAACATGGATGTCACCCTGAGGCCAGCGTGGGGAGTGAGAGAATGATTCTCAGCTTGGGGGAGGGGACAGGTCAGTTCCAGGGGTTCGAGAGAAATCCCAGCGTTGCTGTGCAGAGTGAACAGGTAGCCTGGGGTTGGTAGGGAGCAGGGGGGATGCTAGTGGCAGAGGGGATGGGGACAGAGAAAAGTGAAATGGTTCCCATGGGATCTTGGAGCAGAATCCACAGGCCTTGGTTATGGATGTGAGGTGCAGGATGAGAGAGGGACATGCCAAGAGTGACATTCAAATTTCTGTCCTGTCCATGGACATATCAAATTCCACATGTGTCCAGTGATGACATCTTTCACCCGCCCTTTCCACCGGCCCCAGCTCAGTGACAGGGCTACATGCCATCTCTTTATTCTATTTGTTGAATCTTTTCTTTTTATTTATTTTTTATTCTTTTTTTTAAGATTTTATTTATTTGAGAGAGAGAATAAGAGAGAGAGAGTGGGCTGGGGGGTGGAGAGGAGCAGAGGGAGAGCGAGAAGCAGACTCCCCGCGGAGCAGGGAGCCCGACATGGGGCTCGATCCCAGGACCCCAGGATCATGACCTGAGCCGAAGGCAGACACTAAACGGACCCAGCCACCCAGGCGCCCCTGAATATTTTATTGAGGGTGAATGTCTGGAGAGAGGTCAAGGCCAGTTGATAGGTCAGGGGTCGTTGGCAAATGGCACAGCCCAGGCCTCCTCAGGAGTGACTGGGCCCCCAGGTAGAAGGTGCTGGGGGAGCAGATGGTGGGAGAACAGAGGAGCTCCTGGAACCCAGGCAGAGGGGCAGGTGTTTCCAGCTGGGGTGGCCACCGGTGTGGCCAAGGGCTGCAGAGAGGGAAGAGTGTGCTGGAGAGGCCGTCGGGGCCCAGACCACAGAGGGCCACAGCCAGCACGGGGCTCAGGTGCCCAACATGCCCTGCAGGTGGGCAAGCCTGGAGCTGGGGAGAGTCACAGCAAGAGGAGGGGGGGAGGCAGGGCAGGGGCCAGAGGGGAGGCTGGGCCCGGCCGGGGTCCTCCCGGCGATCGGGGCCGGCCCGGCTGCCTCTGCCCCACGGAGTGTCCCAGGGCCCTGAGCACCCTCGTGCCCCGCCCCACAGGCATCATCGATAGCACCCACACCGAGCAGCGCCAGGTGGTGGCCGTGACCGGGGATGGCACCAACGACGGGCCTGCACTCAAGAAGGCCGACGTGGGCTTCGCCATGGTAGGGGCAACTCGCCACGGGCCCTGGGGTGGTGCCTGGCAAGAGCTCATAGGCAGGGGGTGTGGGCAACTCAGCCTCGAACTGGCTGTGCGGGGACCCCGGTTCACACTCAGCTCACCCACCATCTACCTCACGTGCCCAGTGCTCTCAAGGCTCAGCCTGGCCCCCCGGGGTCTTCCTGGGAGGGTGGAAGAGGGCTGCCTGCCGTGATGGGTGTGGGGGAAGATGGGCCAGGGAAAGGCTTCCAGAAGGCAGAGTTGGCCTCAGGGGCCGGGTCTGTGAGGAATACACGCACACACCCCCCGTGCGGTCTGGCCGAGCTGGGCAGTTGGGAGGAGGCATGCGGGGGTTCTATAGGACTGAGGGTGTGCAGGGGATGAGAACAGTGTTGCTCGAGCTGCTCACCACCCCCTAGCCGCCCCAAACAGGCTCCTGTCCCCACAGGGCATCGCAGGCACGGACGTGGCCAAGGAGGCCTCAGACATCATCCTAACGGATGACAACTTCAGCAGCATCGTCAAGGCAGTGATGTGGGGCCGCAACGTCTATGACAGCATCTCCAAATTCCTGCAGTTCCAGCTGACGGTCAACGTGGTGGCTGTGATCGTGGCCTTCACGGGTGCCTGCATCACGCAGGTGGGTCCTCCGGGGGCGGGGGGGCAGGTGGGCAGGATGGGGCATGCCAAAGCCTGGGGGAGCCCCTGCCAAGGGCCAGGAGTTGCATCACAGACCTCAGGTGCAGGCACCACCCTGAGGAAACGAAGCTCAGCAAGGTGGGGGGCTGGCCCAAGGTCATCTGGCAAATGGGAGATGTCAAGCCTCACCCCCATGGCTGCCTGACCTGGTACTCCCTCCAGGAGGCAGAAGAGGTCATCCTGGAAGGAAGGCAGAGCCCCCAGAGGGAGGCAGGGGCAGGGCAGGGCCCAAGGGAGGTCAGGCGACCAGCAGGGGGTAAGGAGCCAGCAGGGCCCTGGGGGCAGGAGTGTGACAGGAGAGGCCTGTTTGCCTGGGGCCCTGAGGCCAGGTTGGGGCTCCTTGTCACTGGGAGGGGCAGATATCTGTCAGGATCACCATCTGGGTCATGAGCAGCCCCATCCCGAGCTCAGGGGAAGCCAGCCAACAGGCCTGCATGTCTTCAGCCTCACTGCTTCCTCACCCAGCCCCATGAGGTGGGAATTATGATGATCCCCATTTTACAGAAGCAGAAACTGAGGCTTAGAGGCTGGACCAGCCAGGAACTGCCATTGTTCCTGCAGCCTCCTGCCTCCCCCTAGGGGCTGACCAGCCTGGCCTGGGGAGGAAAGGGCCAGTATTCCAAGGCCTCCCAGCAATCACGTGGGTAGACAAGCTCCTGCCCACAGAGAGGAGCCCCCAGAGGCCCAAAACACAGCACTGCCCCGGAGTGCTTTGTGGCCTTAGGAATGCTGCTCCCCTCTGCTGCATTCTGAGCGCCTGGGGCTGCATGTGGCAGCACCCAGTACCCTCTCCTGAGAGTCAGAGCTGGGAGGTGGCTGGTGGGTCCCTTCTGCTGAAAGGGCCCTCTCCTGGTCTGTGGGCGAGAGACTCCCTCTAGTGGTGGCTTGGGGAACACTCCCGCAGCACAGCCGCTCCTGCGAGGCTTCCTGGGGACCCCACTGATGATGCCAGATGGAGAAACAGGTTCAAAGAGGACTACCGGTCTGCCTAAGGCTTTAGATTGAGTTGGTGGCAGGGCCATGTAGGCCTTGATGGGGAGACGGGGGGTCCCGACCCTGAAGCACATGTAAATAGAGAAGGCTGATGAGCAGGAAAAAGCCTCAGGACATGGGGAAGGTGGCTGCTCCAGGGCACAGGTGGGAGAGGCAGCCTGGAGGAAGGGGTTCTGATGTATCTAGGAGGTGAGCGAGTATGGGGTGCAGGCAGAGTGGGCCTCGGGGGCTGCACTGAGAAATGATAGAGGAGTGAAGAACTACTCAGTTTAGGCTATTAGGCTTACAGGGTCGGTGGGCTTCCTGAAGGAGGTGTTCCACCGTGGATGAAGCTAACACCAGAAGGGGAGGTCTGGGCTGTAGAGAGGGTGATGCTAGGGAGAGGTGGGTGCCGCCAGCCAGGGTGACAGGTGTGGAGAGGAAAGCAGGGCTGAGGAAGGGGCCGTGGGGAGCACAGAATTAAAAGACCGGGGAAGAGGTGCCCTGAGGGAGAGGGAGAAGGACCATTCTCAGAGAGGCTGAAGAGGGCCAGGTGAGTGGGGTCAGGGGCCAGGAGGAGACAGTGGCCAAACAAGGCAGGGAGGTCAGTGAGAGGAGGCTGGAAAATGTGTCTCTCAATTGGTGAGAAGGAAGGTGCTGGTGACCTTGGAGAAGGGGATTTGGGGGACACAGAAAGGCCAAAGTCTGCCTGCCAAGGACAAGGTACTTGCGGGTACAAGGGAGGAGAGGACAGCAGATCAGCTCCTCGAGGCAGTGTACCCCACGTGATGGGATTGTGCACAGAGCGGTATGACTGTATGGTCCCAGTCTCAGCCAGAGAGAGGCGTGGGAGGATCCACACCAGAATGTGGATGGCGGCCGCCTGTAAGTGACAAGATCATTGATGAGTTTTAGCTTCCTCCGCTATTCCCTACTTGCCCCCAATTTTCTACCATGGAAGTATGTTATTTCTGGAATCATAGATACACACAATAATTGCTTAAGTTAAAGTGGGACAATGAGGTAAGAAGGAACTTGGTGGTAGCGACAAGGGGACAGGGGTCACAGGCGCTGTTGGTGGGACAGCAGAGACCAGAGCCTTGGATAGTGGAGGGGAAAGCAGTAGGAGGCTGAGCAGATGGGATCTATGCTGGAGACGGGGGAGAGCTTGGCCTTAGCCAGGAGAGATGTGTCCACAGGAGCTGAAGGGGTGGACAGCACATGGTGGGGAAGTGGGTGAATTTACCAGAAGGCAGGGAGCTGCTGACCATCATGCCTAGAAGACTCAATTTTCTCCTTGAGGGAGAACACAGGTAGGCAGGTCTAGGCTGTTCTCCAGAGAAGGGAAGGCCCAGCAATCCTGCGGGGTGCCTGTTCAGGAGGCCAGCTGAGGGCAGACCCACTGGGCAGAGTCGGCTCAAGACGCCACCAACAAGCTGCTGAGGCCCACACCCGGCCCTTCGTAGCAGCTGGTGGGGCCGGCCTCCCCTGTGACAGCCTTCCCCACCACTGCTGTCTCCAGGACTCCCCTCTGAAGGCTGTGCAGATGCTCTGGGTAAACCTCATCATGGACACGTTCGCCTCACTGGCGCTGGCCACTGAGCCACCCACCGAGACCCTGCTTCTGAGGAAGCCATATGGCCGCAACAAGCCCCTCATCTCACGGACCATGATGAAGAACATCCTGGGCCATGCCGTCTACCAGCTCACCCTCATCTTCACCCTGCTCTTTGTTGGTGAGTCCCCCACTGGCCCACCTGGGACACCCCGGCCTGGACCCAGCGTTCTGGATTCACATCTGCCCTCTTGCCTGCCGTGAAGTCACAGGGGCCCAGGGCAGTGAAGTGAGTTGCTCAAGGTCACATAGCAAGTCTTGGGCAGAGCCGGACCCTGTCTCAGGCCTGGCCAACCCCAAAGCCAGGGCTTTTCCACTGATGACAGCTCCAGACACTGAGTGCACACTAGGCAACGTGGCGCCCAAGTGTTGATTTACGCCTCTCACACCCGCCCTGGAGGAGCCTGAGGCTCTGGCCCCTTCTCCGACCCATTCCTGCACCTCATCCGTGCCCCGTGCAGGCATCCTCCCTGAGACCTCCCCGGGGAGGGACCAAACGCCCAGAGCCACCAACCATTGCCACAGCATTTTCCTTTAGGCCACGTGCCTCACTAGGTCTCCCCGCCCTCAGTGGGGCAGGCACCTGTGTGCCACCTGACATTACAGGGAGCGCCCTGAGGCACACAGAGGTGAGCCGACCTGCAGCCGAACTGGGGCGCCTGGGTAGTACCAGGCCCAGTTCCCTCAGGTGTTTCAGAGATGATGTGGGCAAAGCCTACCCCTGGGCCACGGAGAGTCCCAGAGTGGAAAGGGGCGGGCCCACAGTCACACAGGGAGTCAGGGCCAGCCAGGAGTCCCCAGCATGGGCAGAGCCCCTCTGCGTGAGGAGCTGGGCTTTCAATGCCAGCGAGCGCTTGCCCTCAAAGTCCAGAGTACAGATGTGGGTAGGGCATGGATCCTATTCCCCAAAGGGCAGTCCTCTTGTATGAATTTGGAAGGTGATGTGCTGGCAGGACTATTGTCAAGGGTATTTTTAGTCTTCGAAGAAGCCATGTGAATGCAAAACTAGGAGAGAAGGCTGCTGGGTGGGGGTTCCTGGTTTACTTGCTGGCTTCCCCCCTTGAGCACCTACTCTCAGCGGTCTTGGATTCAGCTAGACACCTCACACTAAGAAAACCCCACAAGCCCTCCTGGCACCAGCTTACACAGCTTTGCCAAAAAATGTAGAATGGCACTGGGCCTGTCATCAGTGCGTGTCCACACAGCAAACCGGGGGGCTACTCTCCACCCATCATGTGATAACTCAGGTACAAGAGAATGAGTCCACTGGGTGGAGCCAGCCTGGCCTAGAAACCCCAACATCCACATAGCAATCAATATTTCCTATAAGAGGGGCGCCTGGGTGGCTCAGTTGGTTAAGCAACTGCCTTCGGCTCAGGTCATGATCCTGGAGTCCTGGGATCGAGTCCCGCATCAGGCTCCTTGCTCGGCGAGGAGCCTGCTTCTCCCTCTGACCCTGCCCCCTCTCATGTACTCTCTCTCTCTCTCATTCTTGCTCTCTCAAATAAATAAATAAATCTTTAAAAAAAAAAATATTTCCTATAAGAGCCCGAGAAGCTTCCAGAGGTCTCAGCAAGGGTCACAGTCAGTTACAAGAAGCACCACTTTCAGGGGAGCCCAAGGCCATGGCCTCCCACCGGGGATTCCTGGTTCACACCCTGTCCTCCCAGTCTTCCCAGTCCAGATGAGTTTGCCAACTGGAGGTCACTTTCAATAAGCAGTGTCAGCCGACAGGAGAGCTTGCATTCCACCTTTATCAGACTTCCACAGAAAAGTGGAATAAAATTCACCCAACATCTTTCTCCCTAGAGAAGAAAGGGTTTTGTCATCCCTCCACTCACTCAGGACCACCCAACAGTGCAGGCCCACCCCGCCCCCTGACATCCAGAGCGCCGCCTCTGTCTCTGCCTGACCCACCCGGCTGCACAGAAGAGGCCCCCACTCAGGGCCCAGCGTCCCCCCCAAGCCGAGTCCCTCAGCCCCGCTCCTGCCCTCTCGACTTGGCAGGCGAGAAGATGTTCCAGATCGACAGCGGGAGGAACGCGCCCCTGCACTCGCCACCCTCGGAACACTACACCATCATCTTCAACACCTTCGTCATGATGCAGCTCTTCAATGAGATCAACGCCCGCAAGATCCACGGCGAGCGCAATGTCTTCGATGGCATCTTCCGGAACCCTATTTTCTGCACCATCGTGCTGGGCACCTTTGCCATCCAGGTAGCCAGGCCCCCACCCCAACCTGGGCCGGGGTGGGCAGTGAGCAGCCAAAGCCCCTTGGCCGTGCCCTGAGAGCCCAGACCCTGAGTTGGCCCCTGACTCTCTCCCTCCTTCTCTTTCTCCCTGTCCCTCTCCTCTCTTTCTGTCTCTCTCTCTCTCTATCCCTGTGCTCCCCTTTGACCTCCAGATAGTGATCGTGCAGTTTGGGGGAAAGCCATTCAGCTGCTCTCCACTGCAGCTGGACCAGTGGATGTGGTGCATATTCATCGGGTTAGGAGAGCTCGTCTGGGGCCAGGTAAGTTCCAGGTGGGTTGTAGGAGATGCCTCTCGGCAGACGAAGGGAAAGAGCACTGGACAGGGAATCCGGGAGTCCCAGGAATGGGTCCCAGCTCTCCCACGGACTCAGTGTCTGACCCTAGGCAAGGCCCTCCCCATCTCTGGGCATCTGAGCAATGGGGGTTGACCCAGGTGCCACATACTGGTCTTCTGGGTACCACCACTGTGACTTTTGCCTTATATCTATATACCTCTGATCCTGTTATTTATTTGATATTTTCTTTCAATCAAATCAGTTTTTTTATTGAAATTTATTTCAAAAGGCAACTTTATATTATTAACATGATTAGAAAATCAGTATCATTTGTCATAAAGAGAAGCTAACAAAAAAATAATAACGTAATGAGAGCAATGTTATTAAACTCTAACTCGATGCCATGGCCTGTGAAGGCTCAGAGCCTGAAGCCAGCTTGTTGTTTAAGAGGATAATTAGTAAGTAGTATGACACCAAGCAGAGACTCCTTTAGAGAGCTCTGAGGAAACGCAGGGGGGGTGAGCTCTGCCTTGTCTCAGAGTGATGCAGGGCTGTGTCTGGCATCCTCCTGGCTTTGGAGAATCGTGGGCGGGATGCTCCATAGGGGCCCTTCCAGCTGTGACCCAGAACATTCTCCCACTCTTCCCTTCCCTACTTTTGCCCAAGTCCTAGGCATGTGTGCACACATGCAGGAGTGCATACACACACACACACACACACACACACATCCCTTCACGGTACTCACTGCTTGCAGCCCGACCAGGATGCAGTGCTTGTGAGAAGTACCTGGAGCCAGATCTGGGGCAAAGGGGCTCTATTCCCAAGATGCTCCATTGTCCAGGTAGGGGGAGTCCCAACTGGCCTGAGACATTGTTCTTGCCTTCAAGCTGTTCCTAGAGGCTAGAGTGGGAAGTTGCAATAGCAGAAATTAACTAGAAGATGAAGAAGAAAATTTAGTTTCATCCAAAAGGTCCTTCTTTAAACTCTGGAGCTTCTTTGGAAAGTTGATAAACTAGATTTGACTTAGCAACCCCATTCCCTGGGCATCTTTATCCTGCTGGAGCCCACACCCTCAGGGAGCTCTTGGCATCTGGAGGGCAGACTCCTAATGCCTGAGGATGATGCCAATGGGCAATGCTGAAACCCCAGGGAATCCATGAGGCTGAGTGTCCAGGCCAGCACCCATCTGTCCCTAGAGGGGCCTCTGATCTTTGCCACCTCAGCCTCCCCATAGGGCCTGCCTTTCACACCTTGGCCCCATGGACAAGCCCTTTGGAGGACGATTAAGTATAAAAGCATATCCCCTTCTCATATTGCCTTCCCTTTCTGGGAGGGCAACCATTCCCAGAATGCCCAGGACTGGCTGTCCCCATGGTACCCATGCCCTGAGCCCCTGTTGCCCACACTCAGGTACCACAAGACCCAGTGATCAGGAGGAATAAACCCAGGGACCTGAGGGCCAGCTGTGGGCCAGGCTCATGCACAGCAACTTAGACACACCATCTTGCTTAATCCTCAAACTCAGAGTTAATCCTCAAACTCTGAGAATTGCCCCCCAGTTTTACAGATGGGAAAACCAGAGCTCAGAGAAGTTAAATGACTTACCCAAGGTCACATGACCTATAAGGTCTGGGGTATTCAAGGTCACACCTGTCCAACTCCTAAAGGCCAAGATTTTCCACTGTGCCCTCCAACTCTGGATGAGTGAGTGAAATACAAAGCAAATCAATAAGAAATTATAAAAGATGGAGTTGAGGAATGGGTAGGATGAGTTAAGAAGTGAGCCGAGCCCAACTAGGTAAGTTGGGGGGGTGGGGAGGAGAGGGGCGGTGGGGTGGCAGGTTGGGAAGGAGGCCACCTGAGGGACAGCCCCCATCACCCTGACGCTGGACCCCCTGCAGGTCATCGCTACCATCCCGACCAGCAGGCTCAAGTTCCTCAAGGAGGCGGGCAGGCTCACGCAGAAGGAGGAGATCCCGGAGGAGGAGCTCAATGAGGACGTGGAGGAGATAGACCACGCCGAGAGGGAGCTGCGGCGAGGCCAGATCCTGTGGTTCCGAGGCCTGAATCGGATCCAGACCCAGGTACAGGAGGCTCCCGGGGCTGGGCCACACCTAGCTGGGGCGGGCGGGGGATGGAGATGGGCGTGCTCCATGCCACCCCACAGGCCCGCAGAGACGGGGCTCCAGCCCTGCTCTCACCACCTCGCCAGCCTTTGGTACACCCATGCTCCCCACACGCACGCTCCCGTGGCTGCTAAAGAAGCTGCGGCCTCTTCAGGAGCCTTCCATCTCACCCCTCAGACCTGCGAGGGGTCAGACTGGGGTCACACCCACCATGGGTTTCCAGGGGGGATGCCCCTAAGCGGGGAGGGGGCCTGAGAGCTGAGGTGAGTGTGGGGCTCTGGTCAGGGTCAGGCTCCGGTCACCACCAGGAGGGGCGGTGCAGGGCTCGGGCGCCAGTAGGTGTAAGGCCAGGGCCAACCCTAGATTCTCCCGGGCCGGGGCATCTCTGCACATGTGTAACATGTTCCCCACCGGGGCCTTCGGACACTGGCCTCCAGCCTCCACCAGAGCGTCGAGGCCACTCTGGGAAGCAAAGTTTGGCTTTCCCCACGCATACGCAGACACGTACGTGCACAGTAAGGCGCACACGCCAGGCACATGTGTGGGATGGATTTCCTCCCCAGGACAGACACCTGTGCCCCCACACACGGGCCACACGCTCTCACACAGCCCTCTGCCCAGGCTGGAGTTCTAGATCACACTGCTTGTTCACAGCCCTGTGGGATGAGGGACTCAGGGGACTAGGAAACTAAGGGAGGGTGGGCCTCTTGCCCGGACCACGCCTAGCAGCCCACTGTAACCTGGGCTGCTTCACGCCCCACCGAGCCCTCCCCAACATCCTCTCGTTGGCATTCACAGCCCCCCCCGGTTTTAGGGGTGACCGAGGTTCAGCAGACAGCCCTCTCAGAGAGCTGGGGGCGGGGGGGAGCAGGTGTCGGGCCCAGAGCCTCCCAACACCGCCGGGGTTCTCCTCTGCGACAAGAACCCCGGCGCGCAGCCCTTGGCCAGCCCTGCCCGGGGCTCTGGGGCCCCGAGGGGCCTGGCGCCCGCAGACGTCTTTCAGAGGCTTTGAGTGTGTCTGGCAGTCTTTGTTTGATCTAAGTCACCTTGTCCTTGTCCCCATGGCTGCGGCTGTGTTCTGGCGTCGTGCCTGTCAGTCGTGTAGCTGTGTGTCCGTTCTTCTCGCAACTTGTCTCGTTCTCTCCTCCGTTGCAGATTGAAGTAGTCAATACTTTCAAGAGCGGGGCCTCCTTTCAGGGAGCCCTGCGGAGACAGTCCTCCGTCACCAGCCAGAGCCAGGACGTAGCCAATCTCTCTAGCCCTAGTCGCGTGTCGTTGTCCAATGCTCTTTCCTCTCCGACCAGCCTTCCTCCTGCTGCAGCTGGGCGTGAGTGTGAATCCTTACTGCCTCGGGCGCCACCGACGCCAGCGCTGGGCGGGCAGGGGCCGGGGCCCCAAGGACACGGGGGGCAGCCGGTCATGGCAAGGCCCAGGGGGCTGAGGGGCCGCAGCCATTGAGGAGGGTCCCCATTGGTCAGGAGAGCATAGCCAGTCATGGGGTGGCCGGCCCTTGGTGGGCCAGGGTTGGCTGGGGTCAGGGTCAGGGGCTTAAACACTCAGCCAGGGGGTCGTGAAGGTCAAGAGTGGCCAAAAAGGTCTGGGTCAGTCAAGGATCACCATCTGGTGGGGAGTTTCCAGTGATCAAATGCTCCAGCCCACTAGAGGGTTCACAGCGGCCGAGGCCGAACAGTCAGCCAGGACGGCAAGGAGTATCCGAGTATCCCAATTGGTTAGGGCCATACTCAGTCAGGAAAAGCCTGGCGCACAAGGTCAAGGTCAGAGTTGGCCAGGAGGTCAGAGTCTTATAGTTAGTAAGGCAAAGCGTTACCACGGGTCAAGGCCAGCAGAGGTCACAGTCGGTCACGGTGGGGTCCAGCCAAGAGAGGGGTCACTACTGGTCAGAGGTCCCAGTCAGGGAGGGGTCCCAGGCCTTGGAGGAGGAGATCACAGCCCGGAGGCCCCCGCCACAGTAGTTCAGAACCCTCTGCTTCATCCCTTGTACATCTGATGGCATTAGCTGCCTTACACACATTATGCCCTGCATGCTGAAGGTCTGACCCCTTCCTAGAAAGGACAGGGCTCCTTCCCCATTCAGCTTGACCTCAGGCAGAAAACAGTGAACCAAGTCTCACATCTTGGCTGGATGCCAGCAGGCCATGAGGGATCTGGTCCAACCCGTAGTGTCCTGCCCTTACTCATCTGAGGGATAGCCGGGGACTCTGGCCTCCAACTTCTCCCTCCTGCCGAGCTCACCTCCTCATGGCACCACTTCTAACCTGCTCTCTCATCTCTGGCTTCTAGATCTTTCTGAACCCCTCCATGGCTTCAGGCCCCAGAGGGAATAAGAAGTCTCTACTACCTGCCTCCCTTACCTTGTGTCCAGTCAGCCCCACCCAAACTGCGGGGGAGCCCCTAGTTCTGGTCTTCTCAGATTGCCACAATGCATCTGTTCCAGCCCTCGGGCTTTTGATGAGGAACAGGCCCTGGGGCTTCATCTCGCCATACTTTATACAGTGCCTGTACCCCCATCCAAATACGGTATACCCACCACACACATCCCCTCCCACTGAGCTGGAGAGGACCTGCATGCCGGCTGAGAACTGGGCCATCTGAGCCCTCAGGTGGGAGACACGAGCCACAGGGAGCCTGTTGCTGGCCCATGCTCATATCCCATGACTGTTCAGTGGCGGCAGCCCCGCCAGGTAGGCAGGGTAACAGGGAGGATGCAGAAAAGGGAAGAAAAGCCCTTCTGGGTTCATTCATTAGCACAAAAACCCAGCGATGGGGAGGCCAAGCAAGCCAAGGTGAAATGGAGATCTATTTGAGCAGACCGGATCCAAGTCACGTTGCCGTGACTATCGCTAGGAAGTCACTGCCAGGCTTTCTCAGGGCAAGAAACACTTTGGTCCCATCCTGCCCACTGCCCACCCCCCCACCCCCCGCCCCTTACAGCAGAGAGCCTCAGCCAGCTGACCTCCTCCTTCATTCACTTAGCTCTGGCCTTGCTCAGCACCACCAGCTGTCTTGAAGTGCAATGACCAAGTGTTCCAGTCTGGGGATGCCTGCCTGGCTCAGTTGGTAGAGCATACAGCTCTTGATTCTGGTTCGAGCATAGAGATCACTTTAAAAAAGGAGGAGGGGGGTTCCGGTCTGGAGAGCCACTGGGGAAAGAATCCATTTCTTTGGGCTCCTGCCATCCCTCCTGGTGACTCCCACATCCCTCTGGCTGGGTCTGACCTCTTTGAGGCACGGTGCTTCACACTGGCCACAGCCAGAGCCTACCTGGCATTTCTGGGCACCCATGCAGCCTTTAGAAGTCTTCCTGTGGCTTAGCCCCACGCCTTAGCTCCCACAGCCTAGAGAAAGAGCTCGGTCATCTCAAACCTGGGCAATATCATTCTCACCTTTTCTTATTCAATAGGCCAGTTGAGTGACACCCAGCTTTCACCACTTCTCCTTCAGAGAGACAGCCATTTCTGCCCACCCTCTATTTTCTCCAAGGACCTAGAGAGGCTGGTCAGGCATGATTCCCTCATCCAACTGCCATCTTGCCTCCTTGAGCATGTTGTATTCCTACCCTCTACCAGAGAATCCAGACTGTAATTTGGGGTGTCTTGTGGGAGCCTGACCATGCCCCTAGCCAAGAGTTCTGGTTCCAGAAGGGATCCTAACCTCTGTAGCTTCAACACACACACTTTGATCAATACAGTCACAGTGTGGACT
This sequence comes from Mirounga leonina, assembly GCF_011800145.1. Taxonomy (NCBI): domain Eukaryota; kingdom Metazoa; phylum Chordata; class Mammalia; order Carnivora; family Phocidae; genus Mirounga; species Mirounga leonina. Next base: position 7,945,392 of record NW_023270855.1, read on the forward strand.
CTAAACAAGTACCCCCAGTTCCTCCTTCACCTGAATAGTTGCTATAACAACAACACCTCCTCTAGTCTCCAAGGACTCTGAGGGCCCTCTAGTTACCAGGCAGGGTCCCTTCAGGAGTCAAAGGCTTTTTTCCCCCAGGGAGGTGTGAAACCAGTAGCCAGGAGTAAGAGAAGGGGTCCCGGCTTGGGTGGGATGGAGAGGTAGGCTGCCTCCCACCTCCTCTGGCAGGGACTTCTTCCTGGGGATTCTCCAGCAGAGGAGGGTGGCCCTGTGCATGCTGAGTCCAGAATACCTGGAATCTTATACCCTAGAAGGAGTCAAACCACTGTCCCCTGGGTTACCATGAGTTGACCACCAAGGTCTGTGGTGGGGCAGTGTCTGCTTGGGGCGGACTTCTGACTCATGACCTTGGGGTGAGGAGCCCCCCATCCCATCCCTCCCCCGGCACCACTGTGAGGTGGAGGGCCCCAGGCAGACAGATGCATGCGGTGACGTGACAGTCAGGTCACACTCACACCCAGCATGTTTGGGAGGGAACTCTGGTCCACTGTCTTGCTTTCCTCTTCTGACTGACATAAAAGTGAGTTTTTTTCCCCCAGAAACTTAAAGGCACACCCCTAAGGCCTTATACTTGAGCCTCACTCAACATTTTCCAAAGTAGTCCCCACATCCTTCATTTCGCATATGCCTCACCAAGGAAATAGGAGAGAGGACCTGCCAATACATCCATTCCCCTGAGAAAGACACTGAGGCTCAGAGGACTGGGCCGACTTGGCCACGATCACACAAGTGAGTGGCAAGAGGTCTGACTCCGAAGTGCCTCATTTTCCCACCATCCCACAACCACTTTCCGGACTAGCCCATAGCCCTGGAGACTGCAGAGGTTGAATTTCCATTTCAGAACCAGTGCCCATGCCCACAGCCTCACAAAGTGGAAAGGGGTCCACCCTCTGGGCTCTAGAAGGCCAAGAAAGCGGTTTCTCTGCTGGACTTTCTACCAGCCTGGCCGGGACCACCTTCCCACTGGTGACCAAAGACAAAACGAGCATTCGGCTCTGTGACCCGAGGCCAAGCCCCCTGCTGCTCCTGCTTATGCCTCTCAAACTCCTAACGCATCTCAAGCCACTTTTGTATTTAGCGAGTTTGTAGCAGGCTCCGTGTTGGTCAGTGGAGGTCCTCCTCCTTCGAACCAACCAGGCCAAGCACGTCAGACCCCTAACCCAGAACCGGCCACTTCCTGGCCACTACCAGACAGGGGCCATCTCCTCCTGCCACTTCCCCTTCACCTTCCTGATTCCAAGGACCGTTAGGGCAAGGAGGGCGCGTCTCGTAAGGGAGAAATGAAGAAGGAAAGAAAAGAAAGCTATGCCTCTCATTAGCGTTTTGGTAACGAACTCAGTGCAATCTTGGGTTGGCGAGAAAATGGCTTGCTTCTGGGGTGGGGCCTAGACCTCTCCACTGTCTGAATATTCCATGTGTTTGTTTCCCTAGAGGGCTAGAGAACCCTGGAGACAGAGTTCAGCAAGAGAGAGTGAAATTAAAAGAGGTTGTGAGTCTTTAACCTTGAGCCTGAAATGAATGTGAATCAATCCCAGACTCTTGGCTTCCCTGAAGCCGGGTAAACATTCGAGTATGTCGAACCCGTCCCAGCCCAGGGCCGACACAATCCCTCAGAGCCGTCCGACAGGGGCGTGGGTCTCTTGTTCCCTTTGTGCTGATGAAACCACAATGTCTGAAATCCCAAAGGCCGGGTCCTTTCCCCTCTCCCCTCCCCCCATACCAAGTATAGTTCCAGCCCCAAAATCTCACTTTAGGGTAGGCAGGGATGGGAGGCGGAAGAGCTTTTTTTCTTCCCGTATTTTTTCATTTCAGCCGCGGAGAGAACCGAAGTGGACACTTGAGATGACCGTGGCGGGGTGTCCCGAAAAGTCTTGTCCCCACAGTCTTGTCCAGAGCAGTTCATTCTTTCTGTTGTCTCCATGCCAGGGGGAGGGCAAGGGGCCTGCATCTCATTGTGTGTCGTGCCCTCTGCATTTTCAGTCACATGACAGGGTCCCACCACCATCCCTCCTCCTCCACCACCTTATTGCAATTCAGCCTCAGCACATGCGGGTCACTAGGCTGGACAGTTACAATGACGATTATTCCCATTTTACAGATAAGAAAACTGAGGCCCATGACACCTTTTTGTTTGTTTGTTTCACTTAATCAAGGGTGTAATGGCCTGCTCATCAGGAGATCAGAATATTTAATAATCCCTACAGAGCCATGAACAGGGAATCCAGGGAGAAAGAGGCCTCAGAGCAGTCACATGGCTGTCACGGCGTCAGCAGGCTCTCTCTTGGCCCCTGATGCCTCTTATTTAAAGCATGATTCCAAGAAACAGGGCCTCCTGGAGTCCCCAGAACACAGCACATAAAAGGGAAACGGGACAGAGATGCTTTTGAGCAAACAAGGAAAAGTCAGAACGAGTAATGATGGCTGACAACCAAAGAGAGACACTTAAAAAAAAAAAAATCAAAACTCTGGGGTCTTACAAAAGACCAAAAGGATTACTGACCAACTTAACGTTACATTCTTCTCTGTGTACACTAAACCAAAAGGCAGAGGAGCATCTCATGTGCTTTAGAAACACTTCCCTTGGAAAAATAATAAAATAAACCCTGCGCTAGGACACTTAAAACCATCAGCCACAGTCATCTAGAAAATTCACTTCCATGGACAGGGCTTTCCCCACCTGTGCCCCACCAACAAGATACCCCTGGGTTTAGCTGAGAGTTCCACAGATCCTGGGACCACAAGGGCCTCCCCACAAGAACCCCGCTGGTCCTCTGCACCCCCCCCGCCCCCACAGGCCTGTGGTGTGGAGGCACCCACTGTTCTGCAGGGAGGGCCACTGAGGGCACCCTCGGTGCCACGGCCAACTTGGCTGGGGCTCTGCTCCTTGGACGCACCGAGGCTGCTTCGTATTCCCCCACGACTGCCTCCGCTCTGAGTTGGGGCTAGGAAGAGAGGAGCAAATACCTTTGTCCCAAGTCCCATCTGCCCCTTGAGACGACAGGCATGGCTTCCCCCTCCCAGGAGTCTGGAGAAAGGGACCACTCTCTCCAGCACGGGGGTCCTGTTCCTCTGTACCCCGTGAGGCAGGACAGAGGACAACCAGTGAGGCAGCGTGTCTTGCCCACGGTCAAGGCACCAAAAGTGGCAGAGCCTTTTTCAGACATGGGTCTCCCTGACTCCGAGTCCAGTGCTCCTTCCACTAGCCTGGAAGACTCGATGTCCAGCTTCCTTTCACACTCTTCGGAAAACCACGCATTCCAACTAAGACACAGAAAATGAAAGAATGTGCTTTTTTGTGGCTCGGGTCCACACCCTCCTAGAATCCCACCCAGGGCTGGGTTTGGCCATCTGATTCTGGCCTCCTTTTTGGGAGTTTTGTGTTTTCAAAGCACAAACAAGGAAATAAAATGCCCCAGGAAATAAGGGACCCCAAAGTCAACTCCAATGACTGGCCAGGGCTTTGAGTCTATACTCGAGTGTTTACCTCCCAAATGCATGAAGGAAAGAAACGTTGGGTACAAAGACCTCCGTTCACATTGTCCAGGCTTCCAAGTGTAGCCGTGTGTCTGTCTGTGTGTGCCGTGTGGTTCCTGACCCCTCACCATGGCATGCTCCCCGCCCCTGAATGTCGTCAGTCTGCCGGCTCCTCCGTGCTTTCTGGCCGCCTCAGCTCTGCACCCGGGAAAGCCCTGAGTTGGCTTTGGTTTGCCTTGCTGCCTTCAGTTTGATGTTCCTGTTCTCTGGCCCTCATGTGTCTTCTCTCATCCCGGCTCATCCAACTGTCTCTCCTTTCCGTTCCTTTTCTGTTTGTGACACGTTATCTGTTCCATGTTGTATGGTTTCTTAACTGCGTGTGGTTTTCTTAAGATTAATGTTCTAAAACTAGCTTCTCCTCCTTCCTCCTTTATTCCCACCTGGTCCTGCTCCCCTTCTGCATGGTTGAACTTGTGCTTTAAAGTTAACAAGGCTCAGTCTCTCACTAGGTCTGGGTGCCCGCCGGAGTGGACTATGCTTCCTCTAACCACTGTTTCCCACCATCTCTGTGATGGGGCTTGATTCCTCCTGTCCTAATACTGTAGTTCTGACCAAAACCAAAGCAGTTTTTAAAACCTCATGGATGCATATAACCTGAGCCCCCTCTTCCATTCTTCCCCTCCTGCCCATGCTCGTAACACCCAGCGACTGTGGATTCCAGCCGCCCGCTGTGCCCTAACCCCTCCCCCCACCCCTCCTCCGAGCGCCCCCCCCGCCTGGGCGCCCCCCCCCCCCACCCAGGGCAGTGCTTCTCACCCCTGTGCTTCCCTTACAGATTCGCGTCGTGAAGGCGTTCCGTAGCTCTCTCTATGAAGGTCTAGAAAAGCCTGAGTCTCGAACCTCCATCCATAATTTCATGGCTCACCCCGAATTCCGGATCGAAGATTCACAGCCCCACATCCCCCTTATTGACGACACTGACCTGGAAGAAGATGCCGCCCTCAAGCAGAACTCGAGCCCTCCGTCATCGCTCAACAAGAACAACAGCGCCATCGACAGCGGGATCAACCTAACAACCGACACAAGCAAATCAGCTACCTCTTCAAGTCCAGGGAGCCCCATCCACAGCCTGGAGACGTCGCTTTAGCTGAGGACCCCACCGCCACCCACCCACCCCCGGGCCCCACCCATCCAGGCACCCAGCTCACCCAAGCAGCAAGGAGCAACAACAGGAAACCAAATACTGGCAAGAAAACCAACATTTCCACCCAACAGACCCTTTTTCTGGCTGCGATGCTGTTTGAACTCTTTTACACTTTGAGGCAAGGGGCGGGATCTCCCGGGGGGGGGGGGGGGGGGGTCTCGGGGGGGGGGGGTTTTTCCCAAAAAAGCCCTTCCTGGCTCCCGCCCAAACACGGACCAGCCGTGCACCCGCCAGGCCACCACGTCCCCTGCATGAATGTACTGTACACTTCCAGTCCTCCCCTTGTTTGGTTTTGGGGGGGTCGGGGAGGGTTTTTTGTTTGTTTTCTTAGGCGGGAACTGCAGACAGACTCTTTTCTGAGACTCTTTATCCAATCCACTGGTCTGTGAGTTTTTGAAATGCTTGCGCAGCATGGTCTCAGTTGTATAGGTTAATTTAACAACTTTTTGAAACTGCAGAGCTTAACTCACCTAGTAAATTTGCACCAACGGAACCGAAGAACTTCACAGACACTCACGAGGTTATATCCATTTCTTTGTATCTATATCAACGTATACTTTTCCAAGACTGTATACGTCCATATAGATAGGTATATATATATGTATATATATATATATACATATATATACACACACACACACACACACACGGATATATAAAGTTTTTTTTGCCGGCATGTTGCCTTGTTTCCGCTTAAATTGCTCTATTTTAACTTATTTATGTCCTAAAACAAGAATGTAATTTGTTTACAAACCTGTAGATAACGTCTTTGGCTATTTGTACAGTTTAAGAACACTGGCGGCCGAGATGTTATATAAACAGCTCAGCCCAACAGACACTTCCCTGGATTGCATCCTTGATGTTTTACAATAGCCATGCTCTGATTTTTGCCTGCTGTTTCCATTCAATTATGTCACTACCGCGGGAGGCTCAGGCAGAAGCCAAATGCTACCGAGGAGGAGTATCCATCGGAGGGCTTAACACCATGCTCCGTAGACACAGGGAGAGGAAGAGAGAAGGCTTCCTAGGTTCGCAGCACTAACAGCGGGCCTGGCCCGGGGGTGATGGGGTCCGCCCAGCTCTGGTCGAAGACTTTTCTCTCGATGAAACTCGCTTGAGTTTACTAAGAGCATTTCAAAAAGAGGTTCTCTTTGGCACTGTCTGGGCAGAGGTTGAGGTAGTGTTGCAATATTATAAATGCTACTCTGTTGATTTTTTCTTTTTTTTAGGAATTTAGAGGTTTATTTACTTATAAATTGCAGCGTATGAGCTGTTGGCATACTGGATGAGGATCATTATGGCTTGCTGCTTTTATTTTTATTTTTGAAGAAGAATAGCCTTTTTCTCTGCACTATTTAGATCCGAACGAACCTTATGATGTGTATATTGAGATGTATTCAGTGTGATTTTTAAACCAAATTGTCTTCCTGTAGTCGCAGTATATACTGTAGCCTTTTGACAGCAAGTCTTGCTTTCCCCGACAGAAAGCCATTCTGAAACCCTACAGTATCACAGGTGAGAAAAGGTGGTTATTTTTCCCCCAAGACAATAACAGCACTAGTAATCCCACTTAATGAGAGCTTATTTAATTGTACGTCAGCCTCTTAACTGCTAAGCACTTTGTGGGTATCAGCTTTTTTCATAAAAGAACTTTTGTATTTAATACAAAGTTTGCTTTGAGACTTTTCAGCATACAATCTTTTTCCATAAACTTGTACAGTGCAAAAGACATTTTGAATACCATGATCGATGACGTCCCATGCTTTGAGGAAAACCAAACACTTTCCACCTCGCTTGCAAAATTCATTCCTCATACTGACCCCTTCCCACGGTTGCTCTGTGTCAGCTCAGCCCTTCCCTTCTCCAGGCCCAGAGAATTCTTCCACAAACAAGATGAGAGCCACTCGGGAAAAGAGCCATAGTCAGCTGGGAGGGCCTACGGCTGGGTGGCTGTGAAGGAACCTGAGGCTTTGGGATCCCAAGTCAGCCCATCCCACCTGGCAAAACCTTCCTAGAAGGAGGACCTTCTGTGTGCGAGAGCATCATCTGAATGTCGTGAAGGAATCTCTCTGAATGTACCCAGCAGAGGAAACTGCATCCCCAAAGGGGTGACCAGCCCTCAGATGTGCTTATTGGATTCCAATACAAACACCGCCAAAAGCCAGCCCGTTGTTCTCCTGCTGAGAAAGTAAAGACCTGCACATGTGAAAAAACCTGGAGCAGCTTTGGAACGTGGTATTTTTTGTAGTTTCCTTTCTCAAGGTTTTCCATCTCCCCACCTTCTTGGTTCCAGTCCTGTGTCCATGACCTCATTCCCCGACAGCAGGAAAGCTGAGCTTGCCCACCACGCTCCCTGTTCATTCGGAGCCGGGACACAGGGAAGACAGGAGCGCCTTCTCTGAGCGGATAGCCTAGTTTAGGGAACAGGGAGCAGTGGAAGTGACCGAGGACACCCGACCTCAGTGTTGGTCTTTTCTTGTCGGGAATGATGGATGCTTACACACAAACACACACACACACACACACACACAGAGGAAATGATTGGTTTGTCAAAACTCACTGTAGTACATAAAGCTTGCACTCTGCGTCCTATATCTAGCAGCATGGGGTACGTTTGGCAGTTCACCCCATTAGGGGGTCAATAATTTATGACCATTCATCTGTTTTTATGAATTTTTTTATCTAGACAATAATTGTAAATAAAGAACTCACCGTCTCTGTTCATTTAATACTATGCAATGGTTATGCTTTCAATTGCTGACTCTTCTTACTCCTGCAGCGTGGTTCTGAAATGTCTGTGGTTTAAAAAAAAAGGCAAAAAACCAACATCAAACAGAACACAGTAAATATATACTCTGTAATGTATATATATGTTTTTCCAGTTTGGGACTGCACCATCCACTTAGCTTCTTCTCTGTCCTCTGGACAAGGGCTCCAGGAGAAGATAGCAGATTAATTCTGAGGTCTAAGCTCAGCGACTTGTCTCCCCTCAACAGATGAGAGAAGAGCAGGGGGCCCATTCAGTGACCCCTGGGGCTGGAGAATCGCCCACCTTTGGAGGTGGGCAGGGAGGAATATTTCCTCCCTGTGACTCAGGCAGCGCTTTCCCTAACTCTGAAGCAGCCTCCGTTGCTCCCGCCGACCCCTCACCATGGCCCCTCGCCCCCCTGTCCCAACCAGAACACAGAGTAGACAAGAGGGAGGGTGCCCTGCTTTTGAGACCAGACCAATGAAAATGGCGGTACTGGGCCAGGGACTCTGGACCCGTCTCATCCTGGGTAGCCTGCTTATTGAATAGCTGCTCTTTTCCCAACCATGCTGAAATGCCATCTGTACCACATACTGATAGCTTATATAGATTCGGGTCTATTTCTGGAATTTCTCTTCTGTTCCCGTATCTGGGTGTCTCATCTGGTACCAGCCATACAGTTCTAATTACTGTTGCTTTATATAATGTTTTATCATGTGGAGGAGGGATAAGTACGCTTCCCTCTTTTTCTTTTTTTAACAAAATGTCCTGGTTATTGTCTCACAGCTAATCTTTTAAGTAAACTTTAAAATGTTGCCAAGTCTTCCACCCCTGCCCTTCCCCCACCCAAGGGCCCTGTCATTCTATGTGCAAAGGGCTTCCTTTCTGCCACTGTAAGTACCGTTCACTCAGGGTCACTAGATAGAGTGAAACAAAGATAGGAGAAACTAGACAGGAGAAACAAAAAGAGCATCCTAAATTTGGGGGGAAGCCAGAAGCCAGAAGTTCCTCCCACCATCTCACCTGTACCCTAAGCAAGGGTGTCACCAGGAGAGGCCACCAAGCTCCCCACCCCAATCTCAGTTTGGGACCCAAAGTCACCCACCGTGGTTATGCTGGGGTGGACCCCCCATCTGCCCCAGTCCAGAAGAGGAAGAGGGCTCTCTCCCACACCTGGAGCTACCAGATTTGTGTGGCCCAGTTGTTTTTATTTCTAATTCTCCTCATGAAGAAACCTTTATTCCTATCTCCCTTTCTGGAACTGCCTTTTTTTTTTTTGGCAGGGGTGGGAGGGGTCACTTCTTGTTCTTTATTCAAAGTTTTTTCAGTGGTTGTGTGATAGGTCCTTTGAGATGCAGCAATTTCTTTCCTGGACCTTCACACCACCCTGACCCCCCCAACCCATTCATGCTCTACTTATGGGAAGCTGTCAGCTGGGTGTACTGTGACATGCCTCCCACCCTAAACTCTCTCCATAGTGTCTGAGACCCCATTAGAAGATGGGAGGGGTGCGTTTCTTGAAGGCTTCGGGTCTTCCAGAGCCAAGGCCTATCAAACAACAGCAGAAAATCCCCAGGTCTTTTCCAAGTTCTAAAGCAAGCTCTCCTGATGTGATGTAGAGATCCTACTCAACCAAGTAGAGGGAAGGGGGTCCCAGGCCCTGGGCATCAGCCATCACCCCCTCCACCAAAAACAAGACCTTTGAGGCTGCTCTGGGACCTTCTCAGCCCCCTAAGTCTGTTTTGTAATGCCTGTGGTGCTCTCCCTCCGGACCTTTCCTCTTGGGGGTTGCCACACTTTGCTAACTCTTGTGTGCACATATTTTATAACAGAGTAGCGAGGAAATGGTGCCGCTCCAGCTTCCACAAGCTGCCCGGGCTCTGGGGGGGGCTCTGGGACAATCGGGGCTGGGAAGTGACTGTGCTCTTATTGTACACTCTTTATTTCTCTGTATCTCTGGCTTGTGCTCTTTGTAATTAATGGGATTTGTCTGCCTTTTCAACACTATCCTGAGCAATAACAATAAATGCACACGTGGAAACGCAGACACGGTACACATCACAAGGCCTTTTTCCGCAGGACACCTGGGTCCCCGCCCTCCGTGGATTTGAACTTGGGAAAACGGAGTCCCTGAGAGGGAAAGGCACTTTGTCCAAGGGTGCACAGCTCGGTGGGTGGTCTCTCTCCTTCCACCACATCACATCTTTCAAACTTCCACCACTTAAGGGAGCAAGTTTTACCTGCCATAAGTCATTAACCTTCCATGAGGAACTGTGGGCAGTCCCAAAGAGCAAGACTTTGGGAGAAGAGGCCTCAGGAGGAAGAGGAAGAGATTTGGAGACAGTGGGTCGGGGAGGTAGGGGCACATATTGGGGAAAGCTAAGAATGGTGTGATTTGGGGTCTAGGATCAACTGGAGGGAGGTAATAGGACAAAAGATGTAGGTGGCATCCCTTACTGGCAAGGGGGGAAGCAGAGGGGAGCCTGGCATCCGAAGAATCTGAACTTTGCAAACCTCTACTGAGCATCAGCAGAAAACAAGAATGTGCCCAAACCAAGAAACTATCTCAATGTTGGCTCAAAGGTTGAGGGTTGTGCACGTGCATCTTCACACACACACACACTCATGCACGCACGCACATACACTAAAGGCCAACCCTTGTCAGGGAGAACTGATCTTCAGATTAAGCACCATATAGGTCCATCCAAGTTCTAAACGGTTTCACCTCCCAGAGTCCATTTACTCCCAACATCAACGTTGCTTCCGCGTAGGTATTCTAATTCCCACTTAACAGAAGAGGAGACCGCAGCTCAGAGAGATGAAGGGTACACCCAGCTAGAAAGGAGAAGATACAGTAGTGCTCCCAGCAGTCTTGATACCAGAATTGGCACTTGAAACCTCTATATTATGGTACCTTTCAGTTCCCCCAGCAGATATCTTAATGAATAAGATACAGTTGCATTGCTTATCCCAAATCCCCAATCTCTCCAACTTCAATGCCTATACCAGGGAATTCCTTGAATAACAACTATGCCCCATGCATTATATTTGTATTATATCAAAAATGTCACTGTCCCTGTTTCCTACTTGAGAAAAGCAAGGCTCAGAGAGAAGTGATGCACCAGAGAATCAATGGTGCAGCTACAGATGGAAGGCCAGGGTTTGTCCCTTGAAGAACAGCAGACCCAAGAGCCCCACCCACTTTGTCCCCTGCTCCACTTTAAGTGCCGCCCCCCAACATCCCTGCAATATTTCTCCATTAGAGGGGAATAATCTTGAAAGCTGGGGCAGGGGTGGAAGGGTGAGTTGCTGTCTGGAGGCCCAGCCCTTAACTCTGTAAGACCCCACACCCTTGGCCCCCTCTCCCAAGCTCGTTGATGGTCTAGGTCTATCACACTCTCTGAACCTTAACATCATCCCTCCAGCAGTGACCATCTCCAGCTAGGTTTCTTCCGTCCAGTGTCGGAGAGAAACTGAGGGACTGTGACTTGCTCAAGGGGAGCCTAGGCTCCACCCTAGGTCCCCGGACTCCTTAACACCAGGAGGGGTCCAGGTCTGCCAGACCATGCGTGTGTGGCTGAGGGGAGCTCCCAGGCCCCGTCCAGCAGTACAGCATTCTCCGTGTGCTTGTGGAAAGCCCGGGACTTAGGGGCTGGGGCCACTGGGGTTTGGGTCCTCGGTTCTAGCTGCAGGAGCCTAGCTAAGATCCCACCCTGCCTGGGGTTTCTACCTCACAGGATCCCAGGACTGTGGGGAAGGGGCAGTTTGGAGGCATTGGGTCCCACGGCGTGGAGAGGGCAGGGTGAGAGGGCTCAGCCTCTGGTAGCTGGCATTCCCTGGCCTTCTCTGGCCCTGGTCCCAGCTTTGGGTCCTGAGGAGGGACTAACAACGAGGAAGCAAGCACTAGGACCGGTCGGTCTGCCCACTACCCAAAAAATTGCTCATCCTACAATGTTCATCCTAAGGCCGGTCGCACCCAGAACCGCAGGCAGGCGGGTGAAGCTGTAGCTATGAATCCTTCCTTTCGTGTAGAGATCTCAGCAAAAGGAGAGAAGATGGGCTAGAGCTTCCGATTTCAAAAGCCCCGGGATCAGTCTTGCCACGGAAACGGGAGCCCCACCCCTTTGGTCTCCCGCAGTCGGCACACGGAAGGGGAGGGGCCTTGGGAGGGCGGGGCGCCGCCCGGGGTGCCGCCCCGGAAAGGCTCGGAACTTTCGTGCGAGCGGACCGCGTTGCCACCCGGCTACTCCAGCTCCACCGCCCGGCGCCGGAAGTGAGCTGTTTCGGGGCGCCGCCGGGAGCTGCCACGTCCGAGGCCGGGAGCTGCTGCTGTCGCAGCCATGGTGAGTGTGGGGACCGGGGACGCGGCCCTCTCCCGGCTTCCTTGACCGTGCCAAGGTTCAAGCCCCGGGCTGGGGCCGTTCAGCTCCCCTCCGCCGCTTCGGGGTTTGCGGGGTTCTGGCTCTGCCCCTCGGAACATTTCGGAATGGGAGGTCAGAGGGCGGCCGCGGAACCTCTTGGAACTCTGCGGGCCGCGCCGCTGCCGCGCCTCTCGCTCCTATTTCTTCCTCTTCCTCCAACAATTGAAAACAAAACCCAGAACACCGTAGAAGCTACTGTACCCTGAGCCCTTCGTAAGTTCCAGGCGTTGTTCATAATCTCAGCCTGCTAACAGCCCCGCAAAATAGGTGCTGCTATTATCGACACTTTACAAATGAGGAAGCTTGAGGTTCGGAGAGGTGAAGCCTTTTCCACTACTAGTTAAGTGGCAGAACTGAGATTCGAACCCTCTTAACCACTCCCTTCTACCACCTACCACTTCTCCCAGCAGAGATGTAATGTGGACATAGGCGTAGGGCCCCGAAGTATGATGGGCAATTCAAGAAACTGATGTAAGGATGAGCTAAATTGCTCTAAAGGTAGGGACTCGGGTTTTTAAGTCTCTGTGGTATCCAGTATACAGTCATTCCACATTTACTCATTGAGTGAATGACTGAATGGTAACTAATGAATAAAAGTGCGTGAAGTGAAAAAAGCCCAGAGTAGGGGTTCAGGTAGCCAGTGCTTTCAGGAAAATGGGTGTGCCTGGGGTTTTGAGGGAACCTGGATGAACCAGAAGTCAGGACACTGGGTTTAGTTCTTGCCCTGCAGGATTTGAAATTACTCATCTCTTTAGGCCCCTGATTCTTCCACTGCTGAGTAGATAGAATCTCTTATGCTCTGATACTCAGCTCTCTCTAAATGAAATTTTAACTCTTCAACCAATTCTGAAGAGCTGAATGTTTTAAGGGCTGACTCTTACTACTTAACAAGGACCAGGGGCACCTGGGTTGCTCAGTCGTTAAGCATCTGCCTTCTGCTCAGGTCATGATCCCAGGGTCCTGGGATCGAGCCCCGCATCGGGCTCCCTGCTCTGCAGGAAGCCTGCTTCTCCCTCTCCCACTCTTCCTGCTTGTGTTTCCTCTCTCACTGTGTCTCTCTCTGTCAAATAAATAAATAACTTTAAAAAAAAAAAAAAAAAGGAGCAGACAACGTGGGGGGCTGGGGGGGGGGGGGGGGGGGAGGGGATCTTTAAAAAAAAAAAAAATGTTCAGAAGTATGATTCAACATCCAGGCTGGTGCATGAGAGTGGTTAAAAATACATGCTAGTTATCCTTAAGGCCCTTTGGTGACTTGGAATGAAACTACCAGGAAACTTTTCCTGACTCTGCTTAGCCCTTGGCCGTTGATTTAGGGAATTCAGTGTAACAGCTACTTTATGTTCTAGATAGGCAGCGTAGTGGAGTGGAAAGCTTTGTGAGCTGAGAATTAACAGGTGGGGCTCTTTTTCTGGCTCCTCCTTTAACCAGCTCTGTCACTTCGGCAAGTGCTCCCTCTTCTCTGGACTCCTTCAGTTCCTTAGTTATCAGACCGCTCCAATTAGTTTTGCCCTTTGTCCTTCCCGGTGCACATGTGAAAGCACTTTGGGTAACCTAGACAGCTTGGCAAGAGTAGGAGACGCTTCTCTTTATCTTGCCTCTGCAGACCTTGGAGGTCCACTTATTAGGAAGTCTCAAAATTGATGAGAGAACCTGTGCTTACTTGATAAGTACCTTTTGAACTGCTTTGCACCTGTCCTCTTCCAGTGTCCACCTTTCTGAAAAGTCAAGTCAGACTTTATACCTGCAGGGCTTGTGCTGGAAAAAGATGAAATGGGGGAAGTGGTAAGAAATATCAGTTCCAAACTGAAACCTCCCTTTCAACTCTTTTCTATCCCCAGAATTTAAAAAGAATAGTGGTTGAGCAAAGTAAAACTGTTTTTGTTCATTTACTTATTCATTCAGCAAGCAGTCACTGAGTTCCTTTTGGTTGCAAAGCACTGTGCAGGGTGATTTGAAAAGATCAGAACTGTGGATGACACAGACCCTGGATCCAAGGAGCTCACCTTCTGGTTGAGAGAAGAAAGGGTGTAAAGTGTTGTAGACATTCAGTGCTTCAGATATTCAGAGGAGTCCAGCTGGTTGGGGAATCTGGGAATCTTCAAGAAGGGGGGGCATACGGTGATGGGTATTAAGGAGAACACTTATGCAGCTGGCCGGTTAGCTCAGTTGGTTAGAGCATGGTGCTGATAAGAACACTTATAGCATGGAGCACTGTTACACGCAAACAGTGAATCATGGAACACTGCATCAAAAACTAATGATGTAGGGAATGGTGACTAACATAACATAATAAAATAAAATTTAAAAAAGGCGGGGAGCATAATTTGAGCTGGACCTCCTAGAGTGAGTGGGAGGGTGATGACCATGGCATCTCTGTTCCAGCCCCATAAGCTGCTCAGCCCTGGATCCCAGTAGGTGACAGCCTAGGATCTGTCATAGGTGGTGGACCAGGGAGCAGTCCCCCTTGAATCAGTTCTCCAGGTCTTAGGTATTAACTCTGATATGCCCAAAACTGCCTGTGAGATCAGAAGCCCTGTCATCCAGGACAGGAACAACAGCCATAGATCCCCCAGCGTCCCTTTTCACCCTAAAAGTGGTGAAGACTGGTTGCCATTCTCCCCTCTTTGCTCATGTTATTCCCTCTGCTTGGACTATACTTTTTTTTTTTTTCCCCTGTGCCACCTGGCAAATTCCTCATCATCTAAGCCTCAGTTCATGTCTCCTACCACCACCAGCTCCTCAGGCCGCTATAGTACATGTAAACTTCTGTTAAAGTACTTATCTTTCCATGTTAGGGTTACTTCTGTACAAGATTTTCGGGGGCAAGAATACTTAATTTATGTCTATATCTCCGGTCCCTGGCACGGTGCTTAGCAAAAAGGAGGTACTTAAAGTAAATGTTTAATGAGTGAACGAACAAATGCAGTCAAGAACCCTGGTAATGACTGGTAGTTTTAATAAGATGATTGCATTCTAACTGCCATCTGTTCATTTACCAACTGTATCTTTGGTTCTAGGTGTCAGTAATTAACACTGTGGACACCTCCCATGAGGACATGATTGTAAGTATTCCTTGAGCCTTCCCTTTTGGGCTATAGCTATGGGCATTTCAGTGCAGGGGAAACATTTCTGTTGATCATTCATGAATCCAGTGTGGCTTTGCACCCTTGAGTCAGGCTGTGGCCTCAACATATGGTCAGTCTCCCAGCAATGCCTGCCATGTTGGCAGGGCTGGGGCATTCTGGTCACTCTCTGGTAGGAGGAACCTAGGAATGGTTTATGGCTCAAGTCCCTCAGTCTCCAGGCCAACAAAGTAACCTGCTCTGGGATGTAGGCTAAGCCAGTGTGAAACTTTTGACAGTAGTCTCTTCCCACCTGCCTTCCCCATGCTGCCACTGCTTAGCCCCTTTGGAAGGGGGGCTGAAAGAAGAGAGAATGGGAAGGTAACTTAGTACAAGGGCAAAGAGCAGGCACAGTGAAAGCCCAGAGCAGAGCCAGGTAGGACCACCACAGACAGTGGGCCAGGCAAAGCCCTTTGAACCAGAAGTCATTAACTCAGGGCGTTTCCTGAGAGATAAATACGGGGCTCAGTATCAGAGGACAGGGCGGTGGGAGAAGGTCCAGAGGTTAAAGTCCCTAGCAGCAAAGATGCAGACTCTGCTTCATGCAGGGCCAAGCAGTCCAGGCAGCCTTTGAGCAAGACTCTGGTCAGTCAGCTTACAGCATTTCATCTCAGGGCTCCTGCCCACCAGTGGTTGCTTTTCATCTTCTGAGAGGTGGCCTGGTCTCAAGTTGTATATGTTTCCTGAATACAGTCATTTAACCACACCTTCTTGGAGACAGTGTGGTAGCTTGGGTAAGAAAATCCAATCTGAGACTCCCTAGCCAATTCCTGAACTCTTCCTGAGCCGGCCTTGATTTCCTCATAGCTAAAATGGAAAAAATAATGGATATGCTACCTACTTGTGTAGTTTGGGTTTGAGAAACAGATGAGGCAAAATAGCAACAGCTGATGTCTGCATGTTCACTAAGTGTCAGACCCCATGCCATATACTTTCATTCAGTGTCTCAGTGAACCTTCATAACAACCCTTAAAGTAGATGCCACCATTAGCCCCATTTAAAAAGAAGGAAACTGAGGTTCGAGGAAATTACATCATTTTTTCCAGACAGCAGGGTAAGGTAAGGAGGTAGGATTTAAATCTTTTAGGTACTGGGCCTTACTTCCTCCTAAAGTGTGTGGCAGCACTCTGCAGGAGAAGTACCTAAGAAATCTAAACACTTGCAGTGCATCTCTTCCAAGAAGCCAAGACCTAGCATAGTGGGGGGGTTGACTTCCAAAGAAGAGTCAGGATGTTTTTCTCAGGGAGGTGAGGAAGGAATGTTGAAGCAAACAGAATGACTGCTTCTGTTGAAAGGATGTCAGTTGTTCCTGAGTACCAAAAGAGTGACAGCTGATAGTTCCTGACAGCCCCAAGGTGAGACAGCTGAGGAAGGTGCCACCTGTTGGAATAGGCAGCAAAGAGGAAGGACCAGGATGTGCAGTGGGACAGCAGGCCTTGAGGCTCAGAGGAACAAGATAGACAAGAGCTGTAGGCAGAGACCGGCCCTAGGTCTACATGGCCAATCAGCATCGAGAAGGTTGGCTCATCAGTGGTGGGACTAGTGACATTTAAGGCATGGGTGGAGAGTCTGGGGTACTGGACATACTACTAGGAAAAAGGTCTAGTAAAAATCCAGGAACAAAGGTCCACAAAGGATCTAGGGCCATGGGTGGAGGAAGGAGCCCAAGCCAGATGTGCATTGTGGAGGACCTCACTGGGCCCTCCGGGCCCTCAGAGGCTGCTCCTCTGCATCAGCGTTAGCCCCAGGGTCTGGGGCTGAGCTGAACCTGCAGCTCACAGTAGCCCACAGAGCCTCAGAACATGGTGGGGCCTGAGGAAGGAAGAAGAAAAAGGAGGCTAGCTAGCCACTGTTTCGTCTCCCATACCCACCATACAGAATAGGATTGGAAACGGCTTCCCCTGTGTATGTAAAGGGTCTGAAAGCAGCTAGGTATGGTTTTTTTTGTCCCTTTCAGAATGACATGGCCTGTCTTGAGAAATGGAATGTCGAGATGCTAGCTTGTTGCCTGATAGTGATGCTGCTTTGAGGTTAGATTAATTTCAGGTGAACTCTGGTCCAAACTAGATTCTGTCCTGGTGACTCCCCCACTCCCATCCACCCAGCCTGCAGGCTTCCCAAGCTATCCTCCCTTTGCAGCACGATGCCCAGATGGACTACTATGGCACCCGCCTAGCAACCTGCTCATCAGACAGGTCTGTCAAAATCTTCGATGTGCGAAATGGAGGACAGATCCTCATTGCCGACCTCAGGGGGTGAGTGCAGCCAAGTCTGGGTGAGGTTCTCAGAATGGTTGGGTTTCTCAGACATGGCAGGAAAAGCTGAGAACCCAGATCAGAGGAGCCCCACAGTGCATTTAGCAGAGAGGACACACCGGTCCCAGCCAGGCAGCTGTCCTCAGCAGGATGAATCCCAACTTGGCTTCCCAAAAACCCACCAGAAGACCTTGGGTAAGAGTCAGTCTACCTCTCGAAGACTTCATCTGCTCACCCTCACAGTGGGGTGTTGCTGCCTCCTCCCGGGTAGAGCCTGTTCACAGCATGTCTTCAGTAGCTACTGCTGCTTTTAAAAGTGGGAAAGAACTTTTTGGTTTTTTGGTTGTTTTTTTTTTTAAGTTTAGCCAACATGATCTAAAGTGTCACTCAAAGGCAACAATGTAAGAATAATGTTAATGTAATAAAAAGAAGAAGAATGTTAATATAAGAATGCATTAGTAATTACATAAGTCCTATAATTTTGCCTATTTGCATGCCCACGGCAGATACTCAGTGAATATTTACAAATGTTTGCTTTCCCCTCTCCCTGCAAGATTCTTGAGATCCTGGCTCATTTTTATGGCTACCCCTCTACTGCTTTCCCCCAGCCCACTGCCTTTCAAATAAATAGGAGTTCTTAACCTGGGTTCCACAGATCTCCGAGGGTTCTGTGGATAGAATTCAGGGGCTGGTGAACTGGGGCTGAGAAAAAAAATCACATCTTTATTGTCAGTGACTCAGCTAGTTAGCATTTCCTTCAATGATGGATGTAGGCCAGAAACGACAGTAGTATTCCGAGCACCTGGAACTTTGTTACCAGTAGAAGACACAGATATCTTCGTATCACATTCCAGCTACAGTTTTCTCAAAATAGCACTTAGGCTTATCACTACTTTGAAGTGAGAGTGGTTATTAGACCTGCCACTAGAGCTTGTTAGTTAAGGTGCTAACAGAGAAGCACATGTATCACCATATTATAAATCCGTCTTTAACATTTTAAATACATATTAGTGTATTTCATTATAATTGGCTTTCCTTTATAATCCTAGCTCCATGTGTTGTAGCCATTATTCTGAGAAGGGACCAAAGCCTTCAGCAGACTGCACAGGAGAAATTAAGAGCCCTGACAAGTAGGAGCTCGGTACACGGTTGTTAACTGAATTAAGGCATAACTAAGTAGCCATTTGGGGAGAGGGGTGTAGAAGTCCCCCTCTCCCTGAGTGTCAAAAATGGAGTGACTGAGGGGTCAGATGCTACTGGCCCTGTGCAGCCTGCTGCCGGCCCTGCCAGAGGAGGTCACACCTGCCCTGTTTTTCTTAACACTGAAAAGATGTGCACTGTCAGAGGGATAAAAAATTCACACCCCCTTCTTTTTTTGCCTCAGTTTAATATACTTTTTTTTTTAATATATATTTTTTTAAGATTTTATTTATCAGAGAGACAGAGGCAGGCAGAGGGAGAAGCAGGCCCCTTGCTGAGCAAGGAGGCCGATGTGGGACTGAGCTGAAGGCAGACGCTTAACCGACCACCCAGGCGTCCCTTTTTGCCTCAGTTTAAACTATTGCTAGGTGCAGGACATTTTCGTCTCCTGAGAGTTTCCCTGGCAGCTCCTTTGTGAGGCCTGGGTATTGTCCCAGCCGGAGGGAGGAGGACACTTTTGAGTGTCTGCAGCCCTGGGTTGGAGGAGTGAACAGGGAGCAGCAATACCAGCTGACAGGCATGAATAATTTTTTCTTTTCTTGTGCCCAGCACTGTTCCAGGCTTTTTATGTGAGTTATCACCTATATTTCCCCTCATGAGCACACTGTGAAAGAAGTCTTGCTGATATCTCCGTTAGGAGACTAAGCCATAGAAAGGACGTGGCCCATGCCTAAAGTCAAACAGCTAGAGAATGGGAGTGGGGGTGAAAGAGCTGGGACCGTCACCTGTCTGCCGTGTCACTTCTTGTGTGCTGGGTGCCCACCCTTGCCTGGGCCTGAGAGACGGCCCCAGTACAGAGCCCAGCACCGGGTCTGTGCTCAGATAGTACTCACCAGGGGAATGCATAAAGATCAGAGGAGCAGAGGAGAGACCTGACCTTAAAGTAAGAGAATAGTAGCGAACATGAAACAGTGCCTGCTCGAAAAGGTAACCCATCTGGAAGGATGAGTAGCGATTCACTCTACACATACCTCCTGAGCACTTGCGGTGCGAAGCCTGCATTGACCGGTGCGCAGATGAATAGGCCGAGAGGCTTCTCCTGAGGACGGCCCGTGTAGGTGGTGCTGGCTGCAGTGCAGGTCAGGGGAGGGAGGGGCCTGTCAGCTCGGGACAGAGAGGCTCAGAGTCCTGGTTTGTTCTCAAGGCCTCTGTGACGTCTGGGCCTCAGGATCTTCAGTGCCCAACAAAGGTCTCTTTTGGCAGTGACTTCCTATAGCTCTCCCTTCTGAAATTCTCAGGCAGCTCTGTCCTGAGATGCTGTATCTGCCTACCAAGAACGCCATTCAGGTCCATCCAGGGTAGTGGCTGGCAGAGCACTGCAGGTTCCTGTGACCCATCTGAGCAGCCTCTGACCCTGTCCCCTTGTAGTCATGAGGGTCCTGTGTGGCAAGTGGCCTGGGCCCACCCCATGTATGGCAACATCCTGGCATCCTGCTCCTATGACCGGAAAGTCATTATCTGGAAGGAGGAGAATGGCACCTGGGAGAAGACGCACGAGCACACAGGACACGACTCCTCAGGTACAGTGAGTGTGGTAGGAGCAGGTGGGCGGGGCCTTGTTGCCTGGCTGCCACTCCCATGCCCTTCCCCTCGTGATGCTCCTCGTTTGTCCCTTGGGTTTGGTTGGCTTTTCTGTCATCTGTCCACAGCAGAGGTAAGGCCCTGAGACCTAAAGCCAGTCTAAAGCGAAATAAGGAAAAAACAACACAGTGAGGTGTGTGTTTGGTTTTTTTTAATTTTATTCGTTTTAAGTACTGGCCTTTATTTTCAGATTATTGTCTACCTTTTTTCCTAGTTTTATTAATTTATTTTTACTAACGTATGGTGTTATATTGGTTTCAGGTATATATTATGATTCATATTTCTATCCATTACTCCATGCTCATTACAGTAAGCGTACTCTTAATCCCCTTTATCTGTTTCATCTCATCCTACTTTTTGTTAAGGTTTTTGAAATTATGATATTCATAGGTGATAGGTTTTTAAAATCTCGTTATCTTCCTCCTGGTGATCCCTGCAATTTTTTATTTTAAAAATTTAGTAAAATGGTAAACCTGGGAAATCAAAGTCGGCTAACTATGCCTCTCTCCGTCCTGCAGTAAACTCTGTGTGCTGGGCCCCCCATGACTATGGCCTAATATTGGCCTGTGGGAGCTCGGATGGGGCCATCTCCCTGCTGACATACACCGGAGAGGGCCAGTGGGAAGTGAAGAAGATCAACAATGCTCACACTGTAAGTCCAGACCTTGCTGTGTGTGGAGGGTAGCTCTGCGGCCTTGCCATGTGTCTCCTGGAGACTCCCTAGAGAGGTGGCAGGAGTAGTGTCACTGCTGTGCAAGGGGCTGGGGAGGGAACGATGCTCAGACATGCTTGGTGGGTCAGTTTCGAGCCTCTTTAGCCTGAAGCCAGACAGACACTGCATCCAGGGAGGCCAGGCTGTACCAGCCTCATTCAGCACAGGGCAGGGGGTTGGCACGGGTTCCTCCTTGCAGGCTCCCAGATCGGGGAGGGTCAGGGCATTGGCAAGGTGGCAGCAGCAGCCTGTCTCCCTGCCACCTTTGCTGTGGACACTTCAAGTTGACATGCTTGCAGTGGTCATTGAGACCCCCTAGAACTGAGTGGCGTTATAAAGAGAGCATCATAGGAATTCAGTTCCTTGCACTTCCAGTCATTAGATGCTGAAATAGTCAAGAAAGCACTATGGACAGGAAATATCTCACAGCACTTGAGCCCCCACTGTGTGTCAGTCATGTAATCCTCACAAATGTCTGTAAATGAAAGAAGAAACTACCAAATGTACAGACTTGCAAGGTAAGCAGTCCTGTTCCCATTTTATGATGAGACAGATGAGGTTCAGAAAAAGTAAATGACTTAGAGAAGGTCCTGTGCCGGGGTTAGAGTCCAGAATCTGTGTGCCTTCTCACTAGACAACAGTTCCAGCTTTGGTGGCCCCAGATACTTCTGAAATCTACCCAGATGGAAACTTAGTAGCTCCCCAGCTTGACACTGTACTTATGTACTTCTCAAATTCAGGGGATCCACAGCCTGTGCAGCCCCTAAGACCCCAGGAGCCTATCTCAGAATCTTTACTTGAGGTGCTCAGATTCCCATCTACTGACTGACTTGCCGACATGAATAGGCTGAGAGGCTTCTGGGAAGATGTTGGGGAGTGGCATCACAGCTTTTCAGTCTTTCCTCATCTCTCCATAAAAACCCACAGAGCAGCTAGATAGCACAGCCAAAACCTCATGAACATTTTGAGCAAAACTAAGTAACAAGGTATTTCCACAAACTCCAAAATAGAAGCAGAGAGGAATAAACCAGCAACAACCACAAGACTGCATGGTATTGGTATCTGAGCAGGAGGAAGCAATGGGGTGCCTTCTAGCAGATCTGTGAAGGCAAGTACTGGCAAAATAGCCAGCAAGGATTCACTGGAAAGCATAGCTGGCCAGTTTTTTGTTGTTTTTGGGTTTTCTTTAAAGATTTTATTTATTTATTTGTCAGAGAAAGAGAGAGGCAGGCAGAGGGAGAAGCAGGCTCCCCGCTGAGCAATGAGTCCAATGCCGGACTCGATCCCAGGACCCTGGGATCATGACCTGAGCCGAAGGCAGCCACTTAAAACGACTGAGCCACCCAGGTGTCCCATAGCTGGTCAGTTTAAGAACAGCAGCTGAAACTAGGAGAAGTTTGGGGGTTTCTTTTGTTTTTAACCTTTTTTTTAAATTGATATACAATTGGGGCGCCTGGGTGGCTCAGTCGTTAAGCGTCTGCCTTCAGCTCGGCTCATAATTCCAGGGTCCTGGGATCGAGCCCCGCATCGGGCTCCCTGCTCGGCGGGAAGCCTGCTTCTCCCTCTGCCACTCCCCCTGCTTGTGTTCCCTCTCTCGCTGTGTCTCTCTCTTCAAATAAATAAATAAAATCTTTTTAAAAATAAATAAATAAATAAACTGATATACAATTGACTTATCATAAAATTCACCCTTTTTAAAGTGTACAATTCTGTAGGCTTTCGTATATTCACAAAGTTGTGCAGCTATCACTGTTCATTTTCAGAACTTTTTCATCACCGCAAAAAGAATCCTCATTAGCACTTCCTCTCCACTCTGCCCCCTACCTAGGCAGCCACCAATTTACTTTCTGTGTGGATTTGCCTATTCAGGACATTTCCTCTGAGTGGGATCCTACAACACAGGCATACCTTGGAGCTGTTGTGGGTTGGTTCCAGACCACTGCAATAAAGGGAATCAGGAATTTTTTGGTTTCCCAGTGCATATAAAAGTTACATTTACACTTACAGTCTTTTAGGTGCAATCATAGCATTGGGTCTAAAAAACAGTGTATGTACTTTAATTAAAATTTACTTTATTGCTGAAAAATGCTAAGAATTGTCTCAGTGGTCACCGAGTTGTAATACTTTTTTACTGGTGGAGGGTCTTGCCTCAGTGTTTGGCTGCTGACTGATCGTGGTATTTGAAGGCTGGGTGGCAGTGATAATTTCTTAAAATAAGACAGCACTGAAGTTTCACACATCAGTTGACTCTTCCTTTCACAGACGATTTCTCTATAACGTGCAATGCTGTTTGATAGCATTTGACCCACACTAGAACTTTTAAAATTGGAGTCCATCCTCTCAAACCCTGCTGCTGCTTTGTCAACTAAATGTATGTAATATTCTAAATCTTTTGTTGTCATTTCAACAGTCTTCACAGCATCTTCAGCAGAGTAGATTCCATCTCAAGAGACCACTTTCTTTGCTCATATATAAGAAGCAGTTCCTCATCTTGTCAGAGTTTGATCATGAGATCACAGCAATTCAGTCACATCTTCAGGCTCCACTTCTAATTCTAGTTCCCTTTCCACCACATCCATAGTCACTTCCTCCCCTGAAGTCTTGAACCCCTCATAGTCATCCATGAGGGTGGGAATCAACTTCTGTTTGTGTTGATATTTTGGCCTCTTCCATGAACCATAAATGTTCTTAATGACATCTAGAATGGTGAATCCTTTCCAGAAGGTTTTCACTTTACTTTGCCCGGATCCATCAGAGGAATCACTATGGCAGTTATAATCATATTATAATAATAATTAAATAATAGGACTTCAGAGTAGAAATTACTCCTTAATCCATGGAAATTGCTGAATGGATGTTGTGTTAGCTGGCATGAAATTGATATTAATCTCGTACGTCTCCATCAGAGCTCTTGGGTGACCAGGTACATTGTCAGCGAGCAGTAACATTTTAAAGGAATCTTTGAGTAGTAGGTCTCAAGAGTGGGCTTAAGATACCCAGTAAACCGCATTGTAAACAGATGTGCTGTCATCCAGGCTTTGTTGTTCCATTTATACATCACAGGCATAGTAGATTTAGCATAATTCTTAAGGACCCTACCATTTTCTGGATGGTAAATGAGCACTGGCTTCAACTTCAAGTCACCAGCTGCATTAGTCCCTAACAAGAGAGTCAGTCTGTCCTTTGAAGCTTTAAAGCCAGGCAAGTCCTAGATGGCATCTTCCAATAGAAGGCCATTTCATCTATGTTGAAAATCTGTTGTTTAGTGTAACCAGCTTCATTAATGATCTCAGCACGATCTCCTGGATAACTTGCTGCTGCTTCTATATTAGCACTTACTGCTTCACCTTGCTCTTTTATGGAGACGGCTTCTTTCCTTCACCCTCATGAACCACCTCTGCTAGCTTCACACTTCCCTTCTGCAGCTTCCTCACCTCTCTCCGCCTTCACAGAATTAGAGAGAGTTAGGGCCTTGCTCCCCATTAGGCTCTGGCTAAGAGAATGTTGTGGCTGGTGTTCTCTTCTCTCCAGACCTTCTCCTGCCTTCTCCATATCAGCATTCAGGTTGTTACACTCTCTTATCATTTGTGTGTTCACTGGAGTAGCACTTTTCATTTCCTTCAAGAACTTTTCCTTTGGGGGCACCTGGGTGGCTAGGTCGGTTAAGCGTCTGCCTTCAGCTTGGGTCATGATCTCAGGGTCCTGGGATCGAGCCCCACATCAGGCTCCCTGCTCGGCGGGAGGCCTGCTTCTCCCTCTCCCACTCCCTCTGCTTATGTTCCCTCTCTCGCTGTCTCTCTCTCTGTCAAATAAATAAAATCTTTAAAAAATTTTAAAGAATAGCTTATATATGTACAAAAATAAAGGTAAAAATGATGAAGGGATAGAATATGACTGTAAAGATGAATATTATAAAAGATTTTATAAAAGGAATTGATAAGTTGGTTGAAAAAAGAAAGAAGAGAAATTAAAAAAAAAGGGAGAGAATGTGATCAGGCAGGAGACTAGAACAAAGCCATACACTAGAGACTTAGGGTATATTTTGGTCTGTTAGAAGAAACTGTGTCCCAAAATTTTAAAGAGAGAACAACTTAGATATATACAAAAAATAAGGTTAACTACAATGAAGGGATAGAATATGACTCTAAAAATGAAAAATAAAAAAGATTTTTTAAAAAGGGATTGATAAGATGTTGGTTGAAAAAGGGAAAAAGAAAAATTCAAAAAAAGAAAAAGAAAATTAAAAAAATTAACTTTGAAAGACTAAAGAATCATGGTAAAAAAAAGCCATGAATTCTATGTGCAGTATTCCCCTAGCGCTGGAGTTCTGCCGTTCTCATGGATCGGTAAACTTGGTCTTGGCTGGCTGTTCTTGCTGATCTTCTGGGGAGGGGCCTGTTGCCATGGTTTCCAAATGTCTTTGCCGGAGGCGGAATTGCCCCACCCTTGCCCCCTCCCAGCTAAGTAATCTGCTCGGGTTTGCTCTTGGGAGTTTTTGTTCCCTGCAAGCTTTCCCTTCAGCTTTGGAGGCCGAGAGTGAAAATGGCGGCCTCCCAATCTCCGCCCCGGAGGAGCCAAGAACTCGGGGCCCTGCTCCTCAGTGCGCCCCCAGAGAAAAGCAGTCAGTCACTCCCATCTCCCCGGTCTCCGGCCGCACTCCATGCTCACCCGGCCTGTGACCACGCATTTCTGTCTCTGGCACCTGACCCCGTGTAGAGTCTCCAAACCCAGCAGATCCCTGTGGTGCGCTCCCACGCGACTCCTCCCTCCTCCCGGGGAAAGAAGGGGAGTCTCCCTGGATCTGCTGCTTGTTGGGTCCCTGCTGGAGGAGCAGTGGCCCGACTGTGCTGCGGATCACAGTTTATGGCAACCCTGAGCTGAGAGCCCATTCCTCGGCTCCGTCTCTGCAGTAGGCTTCCCCACTCCGATACCTGGGAGCTCTGCCGCACTCAGGCACCCCCGGTCTTTCTGTGACCCCGAGGGTCCTGAGACCACACTGTCCCAGCATCGGTTCCACCCCCACTTAGCCACTGGAGTGAAGTCCCTCAGTGGAGCCCACTTCTAAAAGTTCCGATTTTGTGCTCCGCGGCTCTCTCACTTGCCAGAAGCAGAGGCCCCCTCCCCCGCCGTCTATCCTTCTGAATATCGCCTCGGATTCACTTCTCCGCACGTCCTACCTTCCAGAAAGTGGTCGCTTTTCTGTTCAGAGAGTTGCTGCTCTTCTTTTCTTCAATCTCCTGTTGAGTTTGTAGGTGTTCAGAATGGTTTGATCCCTATCCAGCTGAATTCCTGAGACCAGACGAAATTCAGGTCTCCTACTCCTCCGCCATCTTGCTCCTGAACCTCTGTTTAACTTTTTTTGAGATACTGCTAAACTGTTTTCCAAGTTAACCGTACCATTTTACATGGCTTCCAGCACTGTATAAGGGTTTCAGTTCCTCCACATCTTTGTCAACTCTTGTTGTCCTCTTTTTTTTTTTTTTTTGGTTATAACCATCCAGTTGGGTGTGAAGTGGTACCTCACTGTGGCTTCAGTTTACATTTCTCTAACGACTAATATTAGGCACATTTTCACATGCTTACTGGCCATCTGTATTATCTTTGGAGAACTCACCAGGAGGGGTTTTGTACTATATTATACCTGGTGAGTGCAAGCCTCCCACCCTAAGAAAGATTAAAGGGGCTTGTAGAAGTCTGACCTTTATAACCCATCAAGGCTTGCTTCCATGACAGGGCCTCTTGTAAGGAGAAACTGGGAGTGAAATCAAAATTGAGCAGGAGCGAGACACAGGAAAAGGAAAGAGAATATAGACCAAAGTCGGGGGAACAGAGCCAAGAAATCCTGAAAGCAGGTTGTCACACCTGTCAACACATACATTAACTAAACAAGACTTCTTACCTTGAAAGGCTTTCCTGAACCTCACTTTGTCAGGAAAACTAATTTCAAATAAAAGTAACAGAAAAGTATTTGAGGTGAAATCACAAAGTTTGACTCAGAAAAAAGGAAGAGAATATAGAAACTGGTTTGGAGGCTGGTGGGCAGCATGTTACTTCAGAAGTTTCTAATTTAAGAGGGGATGAGGTAAGCGGGCTATAAGGGGTTTTGACTAATTTACACTCTTCTGAATGTATATAATGTACATTATACTCTTCTGAATGTATATAATGTACATGAGGAATTTTTAGGAGCTTTAATCAAATTCCTGAGCGTTCTGAATGTTTCGAAGATGTTTCTTAGGAAAAAAAAAATTTTTCCAGGAGGGGGATGGGGGGATGGGTGAAATAGACAGTGGGGATTAAGAAGTACACTTGCCATGATGAGCACCATCACCCACTATTGAAATGAAGCTAAGAAACCTTTTTCAAATATTATAAGATGTGAAAAAATACCATAAGTCAAAATTAGAAAAACTCCAAAATGAGGTGACAGAATTTAGGAAAGAATTAGAAATAAAAAATCATTTCAGTAGTAAAGACTAAATTAGAAGGAATACAGGAGCAAATAAGTACAACAGATAATGCCTTAAGAGAAATAAATTGTGAAAAGAGGAAATTTTTTTTTTAAGATTTTATTTATTTGACAGAGAGCGAGAGCAGGAACACAAGCACTCTGCCCCTCTCCCCTGCTCGAGCGTGCTTGCTCTCTCTCTTACTCTCTCTCAAATAAATAAATAAAATCTTTAAAACAAAAAAAAGGTCCATCCACATCGTTGAAGTTGGCACAATTTCATTTTTTATGGTTGAATAATATTCCATTGTACATATATATACCACATTTTCTTTTTTTATTCTTCCATCAGTGGACACTTAGGTTGTTTCCATGTCTTAGCTGTTGTAAATAATGTGCAGGGAACATGGGGGTGCAGATATCAAATTAGTGTTTTTGTTTTCTTTGGATAAATACCCAACAGTGGAATTGCTGGATCATATGGTATTTCTCTTCTTAATTTTTTGAGGAACCTGTTTTCCATAATGGCTACACCAATTTACACTCCCACCAACAGTTCATGAGGATTCCCTTTTTTCCCACATAGTCAGCAACCCTTGTTATTTCTTGCCTTTTTGATACTATCATTCTGACTGGTGTGAGGTGATACCTCATTGTGGTTTTGATTTGCATTTGAATAGTGATGCTGGGCATCTTTTCGTATATCTGTTCGTCATCAGTATGTCTTTGGGAAAATGTGTATTCAGGTCCTTTGCCTTTTTTTTTAAGATTTTATTTGTCAGGGAGAGAGAGAGCACAAGCAGGGGGAGCAGCAGGTAGAGGGAGAAGCAGGCTCCCCTCTGAGCAAGGAGCTGTGGGATCATGACCTGAGCCAAAGGCAGATCCTTAACCGACTGAGCCACCCAAGCGTCCCTCTCTGCCCATTTTTAATCAGATTATTTATTTGGAGGTTGAGTTGCAGAGTTCTTCAGGGTACTGTTGTCCCCACAGAATGAATTTGGAAGAATTCATTCCTGTTTTTTATTTTTGGAATAGTTTGAGAAGACTCATTCTTTAAATGTTTGGTAGAGAGTCACCTAACTGACTCAGTGGAGCACACAACTCTTGATCTTGGGGTTGTGAGTTTGAACCCCACATTGGGTGAAGACATTACTTAAAATCTTTTTTAAAATAAAAAATAAATGTTTGGTAGAATTCACCTGTGAAGCCATCTAGTCCTGGACTTTTGTTGTAAGTCTTTTGATTACCAATTCAATTTCATTACTAGTAATAAGTGTTCAGATTTTGTTTCTTCTTCATTCAGTCTTGGAACATTGTATATTTCTAGGAATTTACTCATTTCTTCTAGGTGGTTCAGTTTGTTGGCATATAACTTTTCATAGTAGTCTCATAATCCTGTGTATTTCTGTAGTATAGGTTGTAATTTTTCCTTTTTCATTTCTGATTTTGAGTCCTGTCTTGATGAGTCTGGCCAAAGGTTTATCAATTTTTTTTTTTATCTTTTGGAAGAAACAGCTCTTTCACTGATCTTTTCTGTTGTTTGTCTCTGTTTTATTTATTTCCTTTCTGATTTTTATTATTTCCTTCCTTCTACTACCTTTGGGCTTTGTTTGTTCTTTTTCTAGTTCCTTTAGGTGTAAGGTTAGATTGAGATTTTTCTTGTTTCTCGAGGTAGACCTGTATCACAATTGATTCTCCTCTTAGAATTCCTTTTGCTGGGGCACCTGGGTGGCTCAGTCATTAAGCATCTACCTTCGGCTCAGGTCATTATCCCAGGGTTCTGGGATCGAGCCCTGCATCAGGCTCCCTGCTCAGCGGGAAGCCTGCTTCTCCCTCTCCCACTACCCCAAATAATAAATAAATAAAATCTTTAAAAAAATAATAATTCCTCTTGCTGCATCCCAGAGATTGTGAACCATTGTGTTTCCATTTTCATTTTTCTCCAGGTATCTTTTTTCTTTTTTCTTTAATTTCTTCATTGACCAGTTGGATGTTTAGTAGCATGTTGTTTAGTCTCCGTGTCTTTATATTTTTTCAACTTTTTAAAATTAATCCCTTTGTCATGATGTAATACCCTTCATCTCTTGTTACAGTCTTTGTTTTAAAGTCTATTCTCAGGGTGCCTGGGTGGCTCAGTCGGTTAAGCATCCAACTCTTGATCAGCTCAGGTCTTGATCTCAGGGTCATGAGTTCAAGCCCCACGGGCATGGAGCTTTTAAAAAAAAAATCTACTCGGGGCGCCTGGGTGGCTCAGTCGTTAAGCGTCTGCCATCAGCTCAAGTCATGATCCCAGGGTCCTGGGATCGAGCCCCGCATCGGGCTCCCTGCTCGGCGGGAAGCCTGCTTCTCCCTCTCCCACTCCCCCTGCTTGTGTTCCCTCTCTCGCTGTGTCTCTGTCAAATAAATAAATAAAAATTAAAAAATAAAAAAGTCTACTCTGACCTAAGCACTGCTACCCCAGCTTTTTTTTAAATTTCTTCCCTCCATTTGCATGGAATATCTTATTCCAGTTCCTTCAGTTTGTCTTTATGTGTCTTTAGGTGTGAAGTGAATCTCTTCTAGGCAGCATATAGATGGATCTTGTTTTTTCATCCAGTCATCCTTTGTCTTTTGATTGGAGCATTTAGACCATTTACATTTAAAATAATTATTGATAGGTATGTACCTATTGCCATTTTTGTTCTCTGGCTGCTTTGTAGTTCCTTTCTGTTCCTTTCTTACTCTTTTTGTGGTTTGATGACATTCTTTAGTGGTATGCTTAGATTCCTTTCTCATCTTTTGTGTATCTACTATAGGTTTTTGCTCTATGGTGACCATGAGGCTTACATTTATTTATAACATATTTATAACAGTTTATTTGAAGTTGATAAGAACTTATGCATGAATGCATTTTTACTGTCCACCCACATTTTACGTTCTGAAGTCAAATTTTGCGTCTTTATATCATGTGTATCTCTTAACTGATTATTGTAATTGTAGTTGTTTTTACCACTTTTGTCTTTTAACCTTCATACTAGCTTTACATGTGATTAATCCAGTATCTTTAGTATATATTTACCTTAACTGGTGAGTTTTCTACTTCCATATGTTTTCTTGTTACTAATAAGCACTCTTTCTTTTCAACTTAAAGACAACCCTTTAACTTTTCTTATAAGGCAAGCTTAGTGGTCATGAGTTCCATTTGCGTTTCCTTGTCTGGAAAGCTCTCTCCTTCAATTCTGAGTAACTTCCTGGGTAGAGTACCTTTTGTTGGAAGTTTTTTTCTTTTAGCACTTTGACATGTTTGTTACCGTGATTGCAGTGGTAGTTTCACAGGGTTTACCTGTGTCAGAGCTCATCAGATTGTGCAGTTTATGAGCAGTGAATGTCAGTAATACCTCAAAGCTGTTCTTAGAATTTTATTTTGGAGTAGAAAGAACGCAGACTGTTATTGCTATGAAAGAACTCAAGGACTGTTGTTTCCATTAGCCCTTCCTGGGGTATCTACTAGAGAATAAGCTTCAGACAACAAAAATGACTAGAAAGATATCAAATATAGTTTAATTGTAGAGAACTAAGACTAAATGAGAGTTACAAGGCAGAGTATAGGATGTACTGGCCATATGCTCTTTTAAGGTAGCAGACAACTGTTTAAAAAGTGGGCACAGGGCACTGGGTGGCTCATTTGTTAAGCATCAGACCCTTGATTTCAGCTCAGGCCATGATCTCAGGGTGGTGAGATCGAGTCCTGCATCAGGCTCTGTGCTCAGCAGAGTCTGTTTGAGGCTCTTTTTCTCCCTTGCCCCCTCGCCCCACTCGCATGCTCTCTCTCTCTCTCTCTCTCAAATAAATAAATAAATAAATAAATAAATAAATAAATAAAATCTTTTAAGAAAAAAAAAGTGGGCACAAGCAGAGCTGGAGATATAGGATCTTTTGATGTTAGTAACCATGCACATAAAACAAACCCCTGCCCTTCCCCCCAAAAAACACCTGTAGAAGAGAATGGGGAGTACACTGCAAACACTTTTTTAAATGTTTTTACTTAGGGGCGCCTGGGTGGCTCAGTCAAGCATCTGCCTTCGGCTCAGGTCATGATCCCAGGGTCCTGGGATCGAGCCCCGCATTGGGCTCCCTGCTCTGTGGGAAGCCTGCTTCTCCCTCCCCCACTCCCCCTGCTTGTGTTCCCTCTCTCGCTGTCTCTCTCTCTGTCAAATAAATAAATAAAATCTTTTAAAAAATAAATAAAATAAATAATAAATAAAATGTTTTTACTTACTATATTGGCAGTGACTGAGACCATTGAGTGTGAAAGGAGATGAAATAACTATGTGGCAGTGGGCATCCCTAGCACCAGATTATAGTCTTGAAATACAATTTCTCACTAAAAGAAACCCTAATTCTTGAGGAAGTGGCTGATCTTAGGTTTGAGGCGGGATACATACAAGATGAGCCTGGAACATTTTGTCATACCCAACAGAAATGATCAAAAACATACTTGGACATACCAGGGTTATCAAAGGAGCCAATTTGAACACACACCGCAATTTAGGTGTCAGAAAAATGAAAATAATTGCAGTGAACTGAAATCCAACAAATACACTTAAATCCATGAGTTCATAATGATATATAAAAGAGAATCAGGGGCACCTGGGTGGGTCAGTCGGTTAAGCATCTGCCTTTGGCTCAGGTCATGATCCCAGGATCCTGGGATCAAGTCCCACATCGGGCTTCCTGCTCAGTGGGGAGCCTGCTCCTCCCTTTTCCCTTGCCCCTACCCCAGCTTGTGCTCTCTCTCTCTCTCTCTCTCAAATAAGTACAATCTTTTGAGAAATAAAAAAATAAGAGAATCGGTCATCCTTTTTTTTTTTTTTTTTTAAAGATTTTATTTATATATTTGACAGAGAGAGACACAGTGAGCGAGGGAACACAAGCAGGGGGAGTGGGAGAGGGAGAAGCAGGCTGCCCACCAAGCAGGGAGCCCGACGCGGGGCTCGATCCCAGGACCCTGGGATCATGACCTGAGCCGAAGGCAGACGCTTAACGACTGAGCCACCCAGGCGCCCCTCAGTCATCCTTAAAGAATGGCAGGGAACCAGTTCATAAAGTGTGAAGCATTTATCCTGCCTTTCCTATCTGACCTGTACCCATAGGGAGCCAAATATTAATGAAGGGAATTGCTCCTGTCTAGATTATTCTATATAATACATAACAAAGAAATGAATACAGAATCACCATTTTGTAATGTCCAGTGAATTAAAAGAGGCATAAGGGGCGCCTGGGTGGCTCAGTTGGTTAAGCGACTGCCTTCGGCTCAGGTCATGATCCTGGAGTCCTAGGATCGAGTCCCACATCAGGCTCCCTGCTCAGCAGGGAGTCTGCTTCTCCCTCTGACCCTCCTCCCTCTCATGCTCTCTGTCTCTCATTCTCTCTCTTGCAAATAAATAAAAATCTTTAAAAAATAAATAAATAAAAATAAAAGAGGCATAAGAACATAAAAAGACAACCTGACATCATTTGCCTCCCAGTGAAAGAATACTGCCTGTAGTCTTAACAAAGGGGTCAGACTTGAGTCTGATCCAGTCTGGGATCCAGCTGACAATTTTCAGGAATTCAGAAGAATTCAGAGGTCTGAGTATGAAATAGCAAATCAGCCTGAGAGTCTGTAGGTCAGATGACTGGTCTTTCTTCAACAAAAACATTGTAAGGAAAAAAAAGATCAGAAGGGGAATCTATAAATAAGGAGATCTAGAAAAGATTAAAAAAAAAAAAGAAAAGAAAAACGTTTATGGCAAGACTAAACTATAGTATCTAGGGATGCATATTTGGGTGACAAAACTAAAGAGAAAAAAAAGGAAGAAATCAGAAGTCAGGAAGATATTACCGAGGAGGAAGGGCTATGATTCAGGTGAGACATAATGACAGGGCTTCTTGGGTAAATGGCAGTTTGATATCTTGAACTGGTAGTGGTTACAAGAGTGCTTTAGAGTAACTCGTTAAACTTTGCTTGTTTTTCTGAATCTGTGCCTCTCTTCATATTTTTTAAAATGTTCTTAAATTCCTGGGAGTCCCTAACTCCTACTTTAAATATGTATTGCTAAAAAATACATGCACTGTTAGGACTCCTTGAAGGAGCATTATGGGGGCTAATCCCTAATTCATCAAAACAGCTGTCCTACATAATCCTGTCCTGAGAATTGGAGGGGAAATACACTGCAGCTTTGGGTCTGCAGAAGCAGTGCTCTGTTGCAAGGCAAAAGGGCAGTCATCCCAATCCCCCTCTTTACAGATTGGCTGCAATGCTGTCAGTTGGGCCCCTGCTGTTGTACCTGGAAGCCTCATAGACCAGCCATCGGGGCAGAAGCCCAACTACATCAAGAAGTTTGCATCGGGCGGCTGTGACAACCTCATCAAACTGTGGAAGTAAGTGGGGTTGGTGGACTTACCCTCAAGGGGACACTTCTTACCTTCTACCCTCCTACCTACTGTGACTCAGCCACAGTTCCCAAGAAACAGGATCACCTTCTTTTGCCCTCCTGCCCATAGAATACTGTTTTCAATCTGTCAGAGGACATCCTTTAAAAACAACTTGGCCTTCCTCAAGGACTTTAATTCTTTACCTACTTCCCAACTGCCGGAGCCGTTGGCTGTGGGGGAACATTTCTTGGAGGATTCCTTTATAGCTGGTGAACTGAGTAAAAATCTACAAGGTCAACGAATGAAATCAGAAAGATGGAATAGCTTCTTGGCCCCTGCAGAGCCCACAGGGTGGGGGTACAATGGAGGCGTGGGAAACACACCTGGGCTGCTACCTGCTGCTGCATTCTCCCTCTCATGTCCCGTTAGGGAGGAGGAGGACGGCCAGTGGAAGGAGGAACAGAAGCTAGAAGCGCACAGTGACTGGGTTCGAGATGTGGCCTGGGCCCCCTCCATTGGCCTGCCCACCAGCACCATCGCCAGTTGCTCCCAGGTCAGCTCAGATCCATGAGAGCCTCCCGTGTTGTTTAATCTCTGAGTAAGTCCCATCAAACCTTCCGGTCCCCCTAAGGTAAAGTCTGAAAAGGTAAGGGCAGGGCAACAGGCACCTTTGGACCAGTGCAAGTAGGAGAGTGCTTGGAGCCAGGTCATGCTATGGCAAAGGCTTGATCAGAAGGCACAAGTGGCTGGCTTCCACCGAGCCATGAGCTAGGCCAAACCCCGGACCAGTGTCCCCTCCTCAGCATTGTGCAGCTGGGGATTAGAGCTGCCCGGGTATATTCTGAAAGCATTCCCGAGCAGGGACCAGGGGCAGTCGGAAGTTCTAGGATCTTGGACTCACCTACCTTTTCAGTCTTCACAGACAGATTACAAAGGAAAGACTAAGGACAACCCTTTAAATTATATGCTAACCCCACCATAGACAAAGGTTAGCCAGGCTTCATTTGAGCCTGTTATGTTTGGTCCTGAATTTGAGATGGACTTTTTCAACTTGTCCCTTCTCATTCTCTAGCTTGGTTTACAGACAGCCATACCCATTCGGTTGAGAAAATTAGAGCCAGAGGGAGCCAAAACAAGGAAGTAACTTGGCAGACATGAGGAAAACCCAGAGAAAATTTTAGAGTTAGCAATGTAAAGTCCATACCTGAAACCAATATGAGCACGAGAACCTGGGAGACTGAACCAATGTGAAATGTGTTCGTGGGGTAAAGGGATAATGCTGGGTTGGAAATCGGCCGTCACAGGTATCCACACCCAGGAAGGCCTCGGCTATGCGTTGTGCTGAATCCCCCACCCCATTCCTGCCGAAGTCCAATATGCCTATAGATCGAGAGGATATCCCCAGTTCAAGATCCCTGCCTTACCTTCCCTGATTCTAGCCTGTCTTTTCCCAGGATGGTCGTGTGTTCATCTGGACTTGTGATGACACCTCAGGCAATACATGGTCACCCAAACTATTGCACAAGTTCAGTGATGTTGTGTGGCATGTGAGCTGGTCCATCACAGCCAACATCCTGGCTGTCTCAGGCGGAGACAATAAGGTACACTCCATTTCCATGACATGGTGGACAGGGTCCTGTTTGTCTTTCATGTGCCCACTGGAAAGTGCAGTTGGATTCTCCATGTGATGACAGGCTTGGAAGGAGCCTTAATGAGGACTGTGTTTTGAGCACATCTCTTAATTATATCACTAAATCTTACAACCCCCCACCCCCCGCCCCGAGGTTGTTTTTCCCCCCTTTACAAATATGAAAGAAGCTGACAGTGGTAGTTAGGCTTGCATAGGGTCACAAAGCTCTTAGGTGGCAGAGTCAGTAATCAGGCTTGAGTTAACTCTAAAGACACTGACTGCCCTGGTAGTCTGTTGCCTTAACCATTTGACCACCTTCTCTTCATGGTGACATTCAATTAGCACTGCTTAAAATGTTATAGATTTAAAAAAAAAAAATCTCACACAAAAGCAAAAAGATTGGAAGGTTTTTGTCAGACACCTAAGAGGCATATTTCTAAAAATCAGTATAATTCATGGGTGTTATTATTACCCACTATTCCTCTTCCTACTGTGCTGTGAGCCATACAAAGGAAGGGACATGGAGACAAAGAGTAGCTCAGAACAATATAGCAACAAAGCGAATGCACTTGAAAAATCCTGACTACTGCACTGAAACCCACCATATAAAGTTATGGATCCTCTGCCTGAGAGAAGAGGTCAGCTAGGGAGATGGCAGTGGCTTATTACTTCTTCCTTTCTGGAGGCAGCTTTCTTTTTTAATCATGACAGAGTACATAGTTCACCCATCTAAACCATTTTTAAGTGTACAGTTCAGTAGTTGAGTACATTCACATTGTTGGGCAACCGTCACCACCATGCACCTCTGGAACTGTTTTCCTCTTTCCCAGATGAAACTCCCTCCTCACTGAACACTAACTCCTACTCACCCCAGCCCCCCAGCCCTGAGCACTGTCCCACTTCCCGTCTTTGTGAATTTGACTGCTCTAGGGACTCAGTGTAAGTGGAATCCTGTAGTGTCCTCATCTGTGTTGTACCATGTGTCCATTTCTTGCCTTTTTAAGATTGAATAATACTCTGTTCTACCACATTTTATCTATCCACACATACATTGATGGACACTGGGGTGCTTCCACCTTTGGGTGTTGTCAGTAATGCTGTGCCCATGGGTTTATAAATAATACCTCTTTGAGACCCTCTGTAG
Source organism: Mirounga leonina (assembly GCF_011800145.1). NCBI lineage: Eukaryota > Metazoa > Chordata > Mammalia > Carnivora > Phocidae > Mirounga > Mirounga leonina. The sequence continues at coordinate 7,981,788 of NW_023270855.1, forward strand.
TTTTTATCCAGCCAGGGGTCCCTTTCATGCATAGTAGTCCCAGAAAGATCTAGTAGGCCCCATCTCAAAGCTATAGAATTTTAGAGCTGGAATGACCCTAAAGAAAACTAATCTAATCCTCTTTATCTCTAGTAAGTGCCAGAGACAGGACTAGACCCCAGGTTTGGTGGCACCCAGGACAGGCCAACAGACCCTGACTTGACTGAGGAGCCCCACCATAGTGTTTACAAGGCAGTAGGCAAGTGCCTGGTTGGACATTCCACTTTTGTAGTCTGCTGTCATTATTCTTTTATGCTTCTTATTCTTCTTTATCATCCTCTTTATCAGCCTGTTTCCTACAAACAGCTCAACTCTATTGCTGTCTGCATAGTATTCCTTCACTACAGGACTTAGTATGTTCTCAGTCTAGAGCATTCTGCACAGTGCATGTGTAGTAGATAGTCTGTCTCTAAAGCAGGAATTCTTAAAATCATTTTTTTTTATCAAATACATGTACATAGCTTGAGGTAGTTTTTATTAGGTTATGATTTTTTAATGCTTTCTCCTAATTTTCATTCTCCAGGAACAAACCTTTTCAATGCTTAGCTGTTTCTTCTGCTGTTTACTTCAGTGTAGAAATAACATACTTACTCATCTGTCATCTGCCTCTAGCCCACTTCTCAGACTTTAGTACTAAACTTGTTAAGACATGTATTGCCAAGCCCACCCCCAGAGCTTCTCAGTCAGTGCGTCTGGGCGAGGACCCAAGAATTTGCAGTTTTCCCAAGCTCCTGGTCGCTGCAGATGCCCTGGTCTAGAGACCATGTTTTGAGAACCACTGTTCTCTTCCCCTGTATCACCTCACAGAAGCTACAGCAACTTGGTTAAAACAACATCCATTGTTGTTATCTAGTAGTGGTAGTAGTAGTATTACAACTATTACTGTCATTTCATGTTATAGCATTATTATTCACAGCATTGCCCCCCTCTCTGTTTTTCTTATTTTTTGAGGTGTTCTTTTTCCAGTTTTATTGAAATATAATAGACCTACATCAAAAGTTTAAAGTGTATAGCATAATGGTTTGACTTACATGTACTGTGATCAGCACAGTAAGTGTAGCATCCATCATTTCATATAGATACAATAAAGAAAAAGGGAAAAAGAAAAGCTTTTCCTTGTGATGAGAACACTTGGGATTTAGTCCCTTAACAGTTTGCACATAGACCACAGTTTTCACATAGACCATTTAGTCTCTCACAGTTTTCACAGAGACAGTGTGACTATGGTCATCATTACATCCCTAGTACTTCTATGTCTTACAACTGCAAGTGTATACTTTTTGACCCTCAACTCCCAACTCTGGTAACCACAAATCTGAACTCTTCTGTGACTGGTTTTGGGTCTTTTATGGGTGCTTTTAGGTTTGTTTTTAGATTCAACATATATAAGTGAGATCATACAGTGTTAGTCTTTCTTTCACTTATCATAATGCCCTCAAAGTCCACCCACATTGTCACAAATGACAGAATTTCCTTACTTTTTTATGGCTGAATAATACTCTATTGTATATATATATGTACCATGATTTCTTTATCCATTCATCTGTCAGTAGACACTTAGGTTGTTTCCATGTCTTGGCTATTGTAAATAATGCTACAGTGAATTGGAGTGCAGATACTTTTCAAGATAGTGTTTTCATTTTCTTCAGATAAATACCCAGAAGTCAAACTGCTGGACCATATAGTTCTATTTTTAATTTTGTTGAGGATCCTCCGTACTGTTTTCCATAGCAGCTGTACCAGTTTACAATCCCACCAAGCGTGAGCAAGGGTTCTCTTTTCCCCACATCCTTGCCAGTACTTATGTTTTTGTCTTTTTGATGATAGCCATTCTAATGTGTGAGGTGCTATCTTACTGTGATTTCGATTTGCATTTCCCCAGTGATGAGTTATGTTGAGCACCTTTTCATGTACCTGCTGGCCTTTGTAGATCTTTTTTGGAGAAATGTTCTATTCAGGTCTTTTGCCCATTTTCTAATTCGATTATTTGGCTTTCTGGTATTGAGTTTTAGGAATTCTTTTGATATTTGGATATTAACTCCTTATCTGATGTATGACTTGCAAATACTTATTCCCAGTCTGTAGGTTGTCTTTTCACATTGTTGATTGTTTTGCTGTGCAGAAACTTTTTAGTTTAATGCTGTCCCACTTGTTTATACTTTGTTGCTTATGTTTTAGGTGTCAACATCCAAAAAATCATTGCCAATACCCATGCCAAAGAGCTTGTTTCTTACATTTTCTCCTAGGAGTTTTATGGTTTCAGGTCTTATATTTAAGTTTTAATCTATTTCAAGTTAATTTTTGTGAGTGGTATAAGATAAGGGTCTAGTTTTATTCTTTTACATGCGAATATCCAGTTTATCCACCACCATTTATTAAAGAGACTGTCCTTTCTCCATTGAGTATTCTTGGCTCCCTTGCCAGTTATTAGTTAACCATATATGCTTGGGCTTATTTCTGGGCTTTTGATTCTGTTCCATTTATCTATTTGTTCTCATACCAGTACCATACTGTTTTGATTACTATAGCTTTGTAGCTTAAAATCAAAAAGTATGATGCCTCCCACTTTGTTCTTTCTCAGGGTTGCTTTGGACATTTGAGGTCTTTCGTGGTTCCATATAAATGTTAGGATGCTTTTTTTTCTACTTCTGTAAAAAATGCCATTGGAATCTTGATAGGAATTGCACTGAATCTATAGATGGCTTTTCGTAGTATTGACATTTTAACAATGTTGGTTCTTCTAATCTATGAACAAGATACCTTTCCATTTATTTGTGCCTTCAGTTTCTTTCATCCCTGTCTTGTAGTTTTCAGAGTAGAGATCTTTCACCTCTTTGGTTAAGTTCATTCATAAGTATTTTATCATTTTTGATGCTATTGTAAGGATCATTTTTTTTAGATAATTTGTTCTTAGTGTATAGAAACACTACTGATTTTTGTATGTTAATTTTGTGTCCTGCAACTTTAATGAATTCATTATTTAGATCTAAGTTTTTTGATGAAATCTTTAGGATTTTCTGTATATAAAATCTTGACATATAAAATAGAGACATTTTAGTTTTTCCTTACCAGTTCTGATGTCTTTTTTTTTTTCTTGCCTGACTGCTCTGGCAAGGACTTCCAGTACTGTGTTGAAAAGTATTATATTAGCTGTGGGCTTAGCATATATGCCTTTAGGAGTTACCACAAACAGATGTTATATGTTGTCAAATGCTTTCTCTGCATCTACTGAGTGATAGGATTCTTCTTTCATTCTATTGTGAGGTATCACATTGACTGATTCGCATATATTGAATGATCCTTGCATTCCATGATCCTGATTGATCATGTCAAGTGATCCTTTAAATATACTGTCAAATTCAGTTTGCATCTATATTCATCAGAGTTATTTGTCCATAGTTTTCTGTTCTGGTAGTATCCTTTTCTGGCTTTGGTATCGGGGCAATGTTAGCCTCATATAATGAGTGTGTGGGTGTGTTTCTTTTTTATTTTTTTGGAAGATTTTGAGGCTTGATATTAATTCCTTAAATGTTTGTTAAATTCACCAGTGAAGCCATCTGGTCCTGGGCTTTTTTACACTAGGAGATTTTTGATTATTGGTTCATTCTATTTCAGAAAATTTTTTAATTTTTTATTCAGATTTTTTCTTCCTGATTCAGTACTTGGTGATTGATGTTCTAGGTTTCTGAAAATTTGTTCATTTTTTCTAGGTCCAGTTTGTTGACACAGTTGTTTCGTGGTAACATCTTACTTTATTGCTGTGATTATCATTTGGAATGTCTCCTTTTTCATTTATAATTTTGTTTTGGGTACTCTTTTTTCTTTGGTTAATTTAGCTAAAGTTGTGTCAGTTTTATTTTGTCAAAGAGCCAACTCTTAATTAATCTTTTCTATTTTCCTGTTCTCTGTTTCATTTATTTCTGCTGTGATATTTATTTCCTTCTGCTAGCTTTGGGTGGTTTGTTCTTTTTCTAATTCCTTAAGGCATAGGATTAGGTTATTTATTTGGGATAGGTCTTGCTTCTTAATGTAGGCATTTACTGCTATAAACTTCCCTTTAAGAACTGCTTTTGCTGCATCCTGTAAGTTTTGGTATATTGGGTTTCTATTTTTGTTTCAAAATAATTTATTTTATTTCTTCTTTGATCCATTGGTTGTTCAAGAGAGTATTTAATTTGCGTGTATTTGTGAATTTCTTAGTTTCCTCTTCCTATTGATTTCTAGTTTCATACCATTATGGTTAGAGAAGATACTTGGTTTGATTTCAGTGTTTAATTTGCTAAGACTTGTTTTGGGTGTAACATATAGAAAATGTTTCATATGCACTTAATGTATATTCTGCTATCAGAAGGTTCTGCATATGTTAGGCCCATTTGGTCTATACTGTTGTTCAAATCCACTGTTTCCTTATTATCTGTCTGGATGATCCATCCATTGCTGAGAGTATTCAAGTCCCCAACTATTTTTGTATTACGCTTTCTCTGTTTAGTTGTTAGTTTTTTATTTGTAGTTAGAACTGTTATATCTTCTTGATATGTTGATGCCTTTCTCTTTTTTTTTTTTAAGATTTTATTTATTTTTGAGAGAGCACAAGTAGGGTGAAGGGCAGAGGGAGAAGCAGACGCCCCGCTGAGCAGGGAGCCCGATGCGGGACTCGATCCCAGAACTCCGGGATCATGACCTGAGACACTTAACCGACTGAGCCTCCCAGGTGCACGGCCCCTTTTGTCTCTCTTTACTATTTTTAAAGTCTATTTTGTGTGATATAAGTTTATAGCTACCCCTGCTTTCCTTGTGATTACCATTTGCTTGAAATATCTTTTCCTATCCTTTCTTAGTCTCTGTCTTGAAGGCTAAATGAATCTCTTGTGTGAAGCATAGTGTTGGATCTTGGTTTTTGTATTCATTCAGCCATTTGTTGTCTTGATTGGAGACTTTAATCCATTTACATTTGAAGTAATTAATAAGTTAAGGCCTTACATAATTGCTATTTTATCATTGCTTTCTGTTTTGTTGATCCATTGTTGTTTCTTGTTCTTTTTTTGTGTTTTGATTTCTAATAGTATCAGTATGCTTTGACTTGTCATGTTCTTTTGTCTGATTACTACAGGCTTTTCCCTTGTGGCTATAAGACTTACATAAAACATCTTAACTTCAGTAGAATTCCTAATCTTTACACTTTTACTTTTCCTCACCCTTACATTTTAGGTTAGTGATGTTACAATTTACATATTTTATAATGTATAACTAATAACAGTAGGTATGATTATTTTTTACTACATGTTTTAACTTGTAAAGGAGTTATAAGTGAATTACACACCACTGTCATATTACAGAATCCAACTTTAACTATGTATTATCATTACCAGTGAGTTTTATGCTGCCTTATATAATGTTAATAAGCAACCTTTTATTTCTACTCAAAGAACTCCCTTTAGCATTTCTTGTAAGGCAGGTGTAGCTGTGATGAGTTCCTTCAGCTTTTGTTTATTCAAGAAAGTCCATCTCCTCTTCATTTCTGAAGGACACTTTTGCCTGCTGTAGTATTCTTGGTTAACAGGTTTTTTTTCTTTCAGTATTTTGAATGTGTCATCCCATTTTCTTCTGGCCTGAAAAGCTTCTATGGAGAAATCTGCTCATAGTCTTATGGGGGTTCCCTTGTATCTAACTTTTTTCTCTAGCTGCTTTTAAAATTCTTGGACTTTTGACAATTACAACATCTTTTTATAGCCTTGTTTGGGTTTAGCCTGTTTAGAGCCTCCTGGATCTAGAGGTCTATTTCTCTCCCCAAGCTTGGGAAGTTTTCAGGCATCATTGCTTGAAATATACTCTATGTCCCTTTCTCATCTTCTGGAATTCCCCTAATGCAAATACTGCTTCTTTTCATTATGTCCCATTGCAGTCTTTAGTATTTTTCTGTTTTGTTCCTCTGGGTAATTTCCAATGTCCTATCCTCCAGGTTGCTGATTAGTTCTTCTACATGGTCAACTCTGCTTTTGAAGCTCTGCTACATTTTTCAGTTAGTTTCTGGTGGTTTTTTGTTTTTTTGGTTTTTTAATGGTGTCTATTTTAGTTGAACTTAATTTCATTTAGTTGTCTATATGTGCTTGTAGTTCACTAAACTGAAGAGGATTGTTCTGAATTCTTTGTCCCACAGTTCATAGATCTTCATTTAGTCAGAGCTTTAATTTCCTTTGGTGTTATATTTACCTGGTTTTCTGTGAGCCTCATGTGAGCCTAGAGGATGGACTTCACTGTTGCCTGGATTCTCTGGTTAGGCTTTCTATACAGTCAGGACTGGCCTCTCTGTGAGTCTTCCCAGACTGTTGTTTGGAGATGCAAATTAGGCAAGAGTGAAGACTGACTGTCCTAGTTAGATGAGGCCACTAGTTTTGCTGTGTAGACGGGAAGCCACGCACTGTGTGCTCTATTCTGGTGCCACTGTAAGCAGGGCTGTAGGATGGGCTCTACAGCTTCCTGCATGTTCTGCTTAGATAAAAAGTAGTTTTCCTGCCCTGGCACAATGGGAAAAGCAACTGTAAGGCCAGTCATATTTTTTTTGTGGTCTTGACTCAAGCCAACCTGTCCCTAAGTTTCCTGGTGAAATAAGGCCATTGGCTTTTGCTGTGGGGGGCCTCCAGCTCTGTCCACCCCCCTTTCTGCTAGAGTTGCAGGGTCATGCAACTTCCAGGTGTTGTAGTGAGCCCTTGCTGTCTGATGGGCCTGGGGGCCATGCTCTTCAGCTGTTTGGGCTAGGACTCAGGTCTGCTACCTGGGCAGCCCAACTTCAGGGGCCTCCCAGATTTTTCTGAACAAGCTTTCTGGATGTGAGGCAGCAAGGGCCAGGAATTGCAGCAGGAAGGGGGGGCTGTGACTCAGCTTTTCTGTCTGTCTGTTAATATTCCAGTGCCAGTCCCTAGAAGCCCTCCCCACTTAGTCACACTCAGATTCCCAGTAATTGAGCCCCACAAAGCGACAACTTACAATGCTGGATGTCACCCCTGTGCTCTTTTCCTTCTGGAGGAACCATAGGTTGCACATGGTGTTATGCCAACCTGGGTGGGGGGCCATGCAGTCAGCACGTAGCCTTCCCACTTAGCCTTCTGGTACAGTATCTTGGTCTCGGTGGTGGAGGGAGGTGCTTCAGCCTCACTGTGCTCTTCTAGGATTCCCTCAGTGGTTTCTTGTTCATGAATAGTTCTTCCTGTGGGGGGAGCCTAAGTCAGGAACAGCCTTTGTCACCATCTTGGTGAGGTCACTCTCCCTACCCCTTCTTTCTTAATCTGTGGGGATTTTTGTTGACTCACAAGCCTAGTCATGGCCTGATGGGGGACCTGAGAAGGTGAGGGGTGCAGACCTGTGACAGGCTCCGTGTGCTGGCTTGCAGGTGACCCTGTGGAAGGAATCGGTTGATGGGCAGTGGGTGTGCATCAGTGATGTCAACAAGGGCCAGGGTTCCGTGTCTGCTTCCGTCACAGAGGGCCAGCAGAACGAGCAGTGACAAGACAGGCAAGGCCCAGCGCCCCACCTGCTGACTCCAGGACTGCCCTTTCCTGGACCAACTGACCAAATAGCTGGGAGGAACAGCTCCAACACGATTACTTTCCCAGGAGTATTACAAATGCAACCAGATTGATCATCTGCCTTAACATGATTTGATATGGTTTGTAATTTACTGTCCTGCTGAAAGCATTCATGTTATGAGGGAAAAAGCTACAAATGATCTTCAAATCTATTATTTTAAAATATTTTTGGCCATTTTTATGTACCCTTTGGGTTCAGGCATTATTTGGGGGATTTTGTTTCCAAAAAAATAAATTCATATTGCTTATAATTCTTCCTGCATTACCCTAACCCCTCTCTTATTTTCATTCTCATTGCAAGATCAGTGTACTAGAACAACGTTCGCCAAGACCCAGGTCCCTTAGCGCCCCCCCCCCCCCCGACACACAAAAATTTGGTCTGTGCCTGTAACATGCCCATGATTCCAGTTATACTGAAGGGGCCATACAGAGGGACGAGAAAGGGATGCCAGATGTGGACTTCGGTGACAGGGCTTGTATCCTCTGAGCACACATCCTCTTCTGGAGAATGGGAATAAAAGTCTGCTTTACAGAGAAGACTCAGATGAACTACTGCACGTGGGTGACCCATAAAATGTCATGCCAATGGAAGGCAGTATTAACCAAATAGCAAGAGACTGGCCCAGAAAGTGGGCATGCTTTATTCATGTTATGGACCCGGTCAGTGAGGGCGGGGCCTGTGCTGGAGACCATGGTTCTGGTCCTGCTCAAGGCTGAACCAAGTATCACCGCTTAGCAGAGGCCCTGGGACCCTCACCTGAATCAGCAGCCGCCAGTTACTGAGGCCTGTTGAAGCCGGCACTGCACTAGAGACCCTGCACATTGGGGAACACAACAGACTGGTGCAGGTGTGTGTCCCCGATTTACCAGTAAGAAGAGAGAAGACCTGCCCAGGGTTGTCCACTGCCAAGTGGTAAAGCCACTATTTGAGTCCTGATCTGGCTCAACTCCAGAGTGGCTGCTGTCAAAGGCAGAACTCGGAAGGGGGTGTGTGGAGGCTCCTCAACTATAATCTGGGGTGGTGCTCACAGCAGACCTTTATGTGAGCGCACTTAGCTTTGCAAAAGGTCAGACCACTCACTTCAGCAGGTTATGTGCACAAGGGAATGTGGACCCCAGTTCTTCTACCTGCTCCTCATCCTTCATTTTTCAGCAGTAAAACCCGTTTTAAAATAAATATTAGATCATAATGCATAAAATGGGAAAAGGTGGAACGACTATCCTTGAAGTAAGGCTAGAGAGGCCAGAGCCCTGCCTCTCGGCCTCCCACACTGTTCTGCACAATCCAGGCCTTTGGAGAACAGTATGGGAACTTTCTTACTCTGTCCAGTAGGTTCTAGCTTAGCTTGGACAGTGCTTCTGTCCATTTATTTGGATGAGAAAACACCCACAAAGGCACCTTTGCATACACTTCTCAGTGGACAACTACTACCTTTAGTTCTGGTTAGCTCTTCACATGTCTACCTTCCCTAACAAGCTCTGTGCTCCCCCAAGAACAGGCCTGGTCTTCCTGATGGTGCCTGCTACCCTCAACAAATAATGAGAAGCAACTAATCCTGTGTCACACAGTGGGTTGGTGATAGGTTAGTGGGCTCCTGGCCATATGCTGTTGGTAGCTCACACCACCAAGATCAGTTAGGGTAATCTGGAGGTAAATGAATATTAAGGTAAACCCTTTATAGTTTATGCTTAGAGTGGTAACACGTTAGCCATTCCTGGAGTGAGATCCCTCAAATTTGTTACCACTAAATAGGCTAATCAAGTGGAAATACCATGTGTCAATCTTCAAGGGCATTTGACAAGCCCAAGTGCTACAAGTGTAAAGGTAATTTAGAGTTAGGGTAAGAGAGCAGTAGCAACCACAATGTTTTTTAATCCTTTCACAAAAACAAAGCAACTGGGATAGGACATGAAACCCCTAGACATTAAGGTAGTCCCTCAAACCCTAGAACGTGGAGGATTAGGGCCAAACCATATCTATAATACCTGTGTAGGAGCAGCATAGGCAAGAAAGAGGGGAGCTTTTATGGTCCTATGAGCCAAGTAACCCAAGAATGACCAAGTATTCATCCATTCAGAACAGAAACCTCAACAAGCCAATGTGAGAACTGTCAAAACTAGAAGATTCACAGGCTCTCACAAGTGATTTCTAAAAGATTTCCACTGCCACGCATGAAGGAGTAGTAGCTATAAGAGTTTCCCTTACACCACAAAAAACTAGAGAAACAATATACATGAAACAAATCCTTATGGGCATAGGACAACAGACAGTGTTGGGGTAAGGGAAACAAGTGAGGGGAGCACCAGTTGCCCCAGCTTATTGCCTAGGAGCAGCTACCAGGCCAAAGGGCAGGGAGACAATCCAGAGTCTAGTGGTCAGAGTCCAGAAAGCTAAGCTAGAACCTACTGGACAGAGTCCTGGAGAAAAGGGAGCTGCTCAGACCAAGCTCCTTAGATCTGTGGAAGCATCTCCTGCAGTCTGACCCTAACCTGCATACATGAAAGGCAAAACTCTTCATGACCAGAAACCAACAGACCACACAATTCTTGAACTCAGAGAGGGAATAGTTCATGTGCCCAAGATCCAGAGTGCAACAACTTCAGAATACACAGAGCATTGGGTAGAGTCCTAAGAAAGATCATGTCTTAATAATACATCTTAAATTAGGTCTAGATTAGAGGCTCCTCTGGACCATAAAACCAAGCCTTAAGGTCCACAATAATTTCACTTTGTGTCAGGTCAGAGCCCAACACTCTTTTAAAGGAAAAAAATTAAGTACCTGAAAACATAAAACTCACATAACGTCCAGCTTCGAATCCAAAATTACCAGGTGTGCGAAGCAAGAAAATGGGACCATAACCAGAAAAGAAAAAAAAAAAAATGATACAGAAATGAGACCATGAGATTAGCAGGTAATGACCTTAAAAACAGCTATTATATGTTCAAGAATGTAAAGGAACAGGAACACAAGAAAAATGATACCAAAAAGTTGCAAATGGAATTTCTAGAAATGAAAAATTCAGTATCTAAAGTGAAAAAATATGGGAGTAAGAGCAGGCAGACACTGCAGCAGGACAGATCAGTAAGTCTGAAGACAGCAGCAATAAAAACTATACAAACTGAAGCACTAGAGAAAAAGAGACTAAAACAAACCAATCAACAGACCTGTGGGACACCATCAAGTAGTCTAAAGTATGTGTAAGTTGGAGTCCCAAGGAGGAAAAAAAAAAAAATTTAAGGGGAGAAGGGGACAGAAAAAAATATCTGAAGAAAAAAACAGCTAAAATTTTTCCAAGCTGGATTAACATTATAACCCTACAGATTGAAGAAAATCAGAGAAGCCCAAGCAGAACACTAAACATACATACAGATCCCATAAAATTGCTGAAATAAAAATTATAAAATCAGCCAGAGAAAAAAAGACATACTACATACAGAAAAACAAATATAAGAATGGCAGCCAGCTTCTCATCAGAAATTTTGCAAGCCATAAGAAAATAAATGTCTTTGAAGTGGTGAAAGGAAAAAAAAAAACATCAGCCTACAATTCTATAGCTAGCGAAAACTTCAAAAATAAAAGTGAAATAAGGAATTTTTTAAATTAAAGCCAAAAAAATAGTCACCAGGAGAACTGCATTACAAGAAATGTCAAAGGAAGTTCTTCAGGCAAAATAGTATCAGATAAAAATTTGGATCTATACCAAGGAATAAGGAGCACCAGGAATAGAAAAAAAATCTGGGTAACTATTACACTTCTTTTCCATTTCTTTTATCTCTCAAAAAATATTTTAAGTGCATTGTGGGGCTTACAACTTACATAGAAATAAAATCAGTAATAACAATAGCACAAATAATGGAAATGGGGAAATTGGAAATTTTCTGTTTTAAGGGTCTTATAGTATCTATGAAGTGTTATATTTGTTGAAGGTATACTGTATTATGTTGAAATTGTATTTTTAAATCCTAGGTCAACACCTAAAGAATAAAGCAGAGAGGGCGCCTGGGTGGCTCAGTCATTAAGCGTCTGCCTTCGGCTCAGGTCATGATCCCAGGGTCCTGGGATCAAGCCCCGCATCGGGCTCCCTGCTCGGCGGGAAGCCTGCTTCTCCCTCTCCCACTCCCCCTGCTTGTGTTCCCTCTCTTGCTGTGTCTCTCTCTGTCTCTCTCAAATAAATAAATAAATCTTTAAAAAAATAAATAAACCAGAGAATATAGCTGACAAGCCAATAGTCAAGATAGCAGGAAATCCTAAAATATACTTAATCCAAAAATGGTTATGAAAAGAAAAAGGGAGCGCCTAGGTGGCTCAGTTGGTTAAGCGACTGCCTTCGGCTCAGGTCATGATCCTGGAGTCCCTGGATTGAGTCCCGCATCGGGCTCCCTGCTCGGCGAGGAGACTGCTTCTCCCTCTAACCCTCCCCCTCTCATGTACTCTCTCTCTCTCATTCTCGCTCTCTCAAATAAATCTAAAAAAAAGAAGAAAAGAAAAAGGAAGAAAGAATAGATGGGAAAAAAAGAAAGAACAAATGGGACAAATTGAAGGCAAACAGCCAGCTGGTAGATTTAAACCAAACTTTGTAGGTCATTGCAATAAATATAAGGACTAAACACTCCAAATGAAAGGCCCCTGATAAGAGATTATCAAAATGGACTTTTAAAAAAACAAGACTCAACTATATGCTGTTTATATGAAAGCCACTTTAAATATAAACACAAAAACAAAATAAAGGACATCATTATATGAAAAGAAAGATATACTATGTAAACAGTAATCAAAAGAAAGCTCAGTTTCTATATTAACATCAGATAAAGCAGACTTCAGAACAAGAAATATATTAAGGATAAAGAGGGACAGAATAATAAATGGGTCACCTCCTCAAGAAGACTTAACAATTCTAAATATATATGCACCTAAAATAGAGCTTCAAAATAGATGAAACAAAATGGACAGAACTGAACAGAAGTAATCTACAATTACAGTTGGAGATCTCAACATTCCTCTCTAACAGAACAAGTAGACCCAAAAAAATCAGTCAAGTTATAAAACACATTAACCAGCCAAACACTCAATTTGACCTAACGGGGATTCTACCCAACAACATTTAAATTCATTCTGAAGTACTTTGGGAACACTCATCAAGATGAGACCAATTTCTGAACCATAAAACAAAATTTAACAAATCTAGAAATACTGAAATCATACAGAACACAGTCTGTGACTATAAAGAAAGTAAATTAGAAATGAGTAATAGAAAGGTATCTGGAAAATCCTCAAATGTTTAGAAATTTAAGCAATCCACATCTAAATAACTAATGGGCCAAAAAAAAAAAAAATCACAATAAAAATAGCTATCTATAGAGGAAAAGAAAAAAGAGTGGATGGGACAGGGATGGAAGATGTGGTCTCTGCATGTACTTTGTTTTATACCATTACTGACTTTGGAGCCATGTAATATTTAATAACTCCAAAAATATGAAGTTATAAAAGAAAAATATCCCTAAAAGTTGGGGGGGGGGACGTAATTTTAGTTATTTACAAAGGCCATGCCATAACCACACAGAGAAAATAAATATTCAAGTGACTTTAAAAGTGTTTTGAATGTATACCCCTAATAGGCTGCATTTAGTAGTTTTACGGTTGGTAATTGTAGTACTCTTATTTTGATAGTATTATGTTGACATTGCAAGATGAAGTAAGATAATGGTAATTTTATTAAGGTAATTAGAAAACAGGATTATTGGGATAAAGAAAAGAAATTTAAGTATAAAACCCAGGAAATGAAAAAACACTGACCTTAAATTTTATTTGCAAATAACAGTATGAACTCAGGACTTATTTTTATCCTTCTAAAAAGTATGTATTTCTAATGTTATGCACAAGATGAGCCCAGGATTTCTTACTGGGACAGAAAATAAGGAAGCAATTTAAAAACTATAGGGTCGGGGCGCCTGGGTGGCTCAGTTGTTAGGCGTCTGCCTTCAGCTCGGGTCATGATCCCAGAGTCCTGGGATCGAGCCCCACGTCGGGCTCCCTGCTCCTCAGGAAGCCTGCTTCTCCCTCTCCCACACCCCCTGCTTGTGTTCCCTCTCTCACTGTGTCTCTCTCTGTCAAATAAATAAAATCTTTAAAAAAAAAAAAAAAAAAACTATAGGGTCATGTCAAAAGCAGCACATGGGAATCAACACATCAAATACGGAAGCATCTAAAAGAATAATGACTATAACTGATTGCAACACTTACATAAAAAATCCATCCATGAGTTTACAATAGGAAGAAAACTTTGGAGGTTGCTAAGACACCAACCTTATTTTGAAAATAAATAAATTTTTTAAAACCCTGCATTTGGGCACCTGGATGGCTCAGTTGGTTAAGCGTCTACCTTTGGTTCAGGTCATGATGCCAGGGTCCTGGGATCAAACCCTTCATCGGGCTCCCTGCTCAGCAGAGAGCCTGCTTCTTGCTCTCCTCCCTGCTTGTGCTCTCTCTCGCTATCTGTCTCTCTCAAATAAATAAATAAAATCTTAAAAAATAAAAATAAAAAATAAAATCCTGCATTTATCCTGCCTTTTCTGTATGAACTTTATCAAGATTAACAAAATAATTGAAGGAAAAATGCTAATAAATGCAGAAAGCAACAACAGAATAGAAAAATCACCATTTGTAATTCCTAGTAAAAAATGAGTGTAGACAACAATAATTAATGGTACATAAGTCCACTAAGTGAAAAGTTCATAAGGTACTACGTGTTGAGGTGTAACTACTAGTTTAGAAAAGCAGGCAGGAGAATAACAAGTCAGACAATGCCACAAGGAAGTGGTCAGCTAAGTCCAGAATGTGGGAAATTGTGCAGGACATATAGTATGTTGTGTGAAAAGAATGATGGGATGGAAGAGAGGGGCAGGTAGGGGACTATTGTAGACTAAGAAACTTAAAGGACCGGACAACCAAACGTGGGCTCTGGATCTTCTGGAAAGAACAAGGTAAGGCCACAGCCAGAGATCTAAGCAAAACAGATATAAGTAACATGCTTAAAGGAGAATTTAAAGCACCAACCATAAGGACACTCACTGGGCTTGAGAAAAGAATAGGAGACATCAGTGAGACCCTTACCACAGAGATAAGAGTTAAGAAAGGTATCAGATGAAAAGTAGTAAATGAGATTAGAAACACACTTGAAGCAATAAACAGCAGGCTGGAAGAAGCAGAGAAACAAATTAATGACCTAGAAGACAAAATAATGGAAAGCAATGATGCTGAACAAAAGAGAGAAAGAAAAATGAGAATAGACTTAGGGAACTCAGTGACACCGTCAAATTAGTAACATTCATATTATAGGAGTCCCAGAAGAAGAAGAGAGGGGGGGGGCGCAGAAAAGTTATTTGAAGAAATAATAGCTGGAAAATCTTCCCTAATCCAGGCAAGGGAATCAGACCTCCAGATCCAGGAGGCACAGAGAACTCCCATCAAAATCAACAAATGCAGGTCCATGCCAGGACATATTGTAATTAAATTTGCAAACTACAGTGATAAAAAATCTTAAAAGCATCAAGACAAAAGAAGTCATTAATTTATAAGGGAAAATGCATAAGGGCTAGCTGGAGATTTTTCAACAGAAACTTGGCAAACCAGAAGGGAGTGGCATGATATATTCAAAGTGCTGAATGGGAAAAATCTGCATCCAAGGATACTCTATCTGGCAAGGCTATCATTCAGAATAGGAGAGGTAAAAGATTTGTTTCCCAGATAGACAAAAACTAAAGGAGTTCATGACCACTCAACCAGCCCTGCAAGAAATATTAAAGGGGACTCTTGAGTGAAAGGAGAGACCAAAAGTGACAGTACAAATGCAGGAAACAGAAAAGCAGTAAAAATGAATATTTCTCTAAAAATCAATCAAGGAACTCACATACACACACACACAAAAGGATATAAAATATAGTGTAGGGGCATCTGGGTGGCTCCGTCTTAGTTAAGCATCTGCTTTTGGCTCAGATCATGATCCCAGGGTCCTGGGATCGAGCCCCACATCGGGCTCCCTGCTCAGCAGGAAGCCTGCTTCTCCCTCTCCCACTCCCCCTGCTTGTGTTCCCTCTCTCGCTGTATCTCTGTCAAATAAATAAAATCTTTAAAAAAATAAAAATAAACTAAAAAATATATACCCAAAACATGGGGAGGAGAAAAGAATGGGTTCAAACTTGAACAACCATCAACTTAACACAGACTATTTGCAAAAGAGGTTATATACAAACCTAATGGTAACTATATATCAAAAACCACTAATAAACATGCAAAGAATAAAACAAAATCCAAATATATCACTAAAGAAAATTCAGCAAAACATGAGAGAGATAAAGACAAAGGATCAGAGAAAATCTCCAGAAACAACGAAACAAGCAATTAAATGGCAATAAATACATATCAATAACTACTTTGAATGCAAATGGACTAAACACTCCAATCAAAAGGCAAAGGGTGTCAGAATGGATTAAAAAACAAGACCCATCAATATGCTGCCTACAAGAGACTCATTTAAGACCTAAAGCACCTGCAGATTGAAAGTGAGGGGATGGAGAAACATTTATCTTGCAGATGGATGTCAAAAGAAAGCTGGAGTAGCAATACTTATATCAGACAACCTAGACTTTAAAACAAAGACTGTAACAACAGACGAAGAAGGGCACTACATACTAATAAAGAGAACAATCCAGCAAGAATATATAACAATTGTAAATATTTACGCACCAAACATGGGAACACCCAAATATATAAAACAAGTATAAATGAACTAATTGATAATACAATAACAACAGGAGACTTTAATACCCCATTTACCAATGGACAAATCACCTAAAGAGAAAATAAACAAGGAAACAATGGATGACACACTAGACCAGATGGACTTAGCAGATATATTCAGAACATTCCATCCTAAAACAGCAGAATACACATTCTTTTCAAGGGCACATAGAACATTCTCCAGACTAGATCACATCTTAGGTTGCAAAACAGGCCTTAACAAAAAAAGACTGAAGTCATACCATGCACCTTTTCTGACCACAACACTATGAAACTAGAAGTCAACCACAAGTAAAAGTCTGGAAAGACCACAAATACTTGGAGGTTAAATAATATCCTACTAAAGAATGAATGTGTCAACCAGGAAATCAAAGAAGAAATTAAATGCATGGAAGCAAATGAAAATGAAAACACAATGGTCCAAAACCTTTGGGATGCAGCAAAAGCAGTCCTAAGAGGGAAGAAGATAGCAGTACAAGCTTACATCAAGAAGCAAGAAAAATCTCAACCTAACCTTACACCTAAAGGAGCTAGAAAAAGAACAAATGATGCCTAAAACCAGCAGAAGGAAGGAAATAACAAAGATTAGAGCAGAAATAATACAGAAACTAAAAAAAAAAAAAAGCAGATCAGTGAAACCAGGAGGTAGTTCTTTGAAAAAAAAATAATAAAACTGATAAAACTCCAGCCAGACTTACCAAAAAAAAAAGGACCCCCAAAAAATAAAATCACAATGAGAGAGGAGAAATAACAACCAACACCAGAGAAATAAAAAAAATTATAAGAGAATATTATGAAACACTATATGCCAACAAATTGGACAAGAAATGGAAAAATTCCTACCAAAACTGAAACAGGAAGAAATAGAAACTTAATAGACTGATAACCAGCAAAAATTTTGAATCAGTAATCCAATAACTCCCAACAAACAAAAGTCCAGGACCAGAGGGTTTCACAGGTAAATTCTACCACACATTTAAAGAAGAGTTAGTACCTATTCTTCTCAAACTATTCTAAAATACAGAAAAGGAAGGAAAACGTCCAAATTCATTCTATGAGACCAGCATTAATTACCCTGATACCAAAACCAGACAGACACCACAAAAAAAAAAAAAAAAAAAAAAAAAAGGACTACAGGCCAGTCTCCCTCATAAACCTAAATGCAAAACTCCTCAATAAAATACTAGCAAACCAAATCCAACAATACATTAAAAAAATCATTCACCACAATCAAGTGGGATTTATTCCTGGGCTGCAAGGATGGTTCAATATTCACAAATCAATGTGATATGTCACATTAAGAAAGGATAAGAATCATATGATCATTTCAATAGATGCAGAAAAAGCATATGACAAAGTACAATACCTGTTCATGATAAAAGCCATCAACAAAGTATGTTTAGAGGGAACATACCTTAACATAATAAAGGCCATATATGAAAAAAACTACAGCTAATATCATCATCCTAAAAGGGGAAAACCTGAGAGCTTTTCCGCTACAGTCAGGAACAAGACCGGGATGTACTCTCTCACCACTTTTATTCAACATAGTAATGGAGTCCTCACCACAACAGGAGAAAAGGCATTGAAATAAGCAAGGAAGAAGTCAAACTTTATCTATTTGCAGATGACATGATACTCTATGTAGAAAACCCACCAAAGGGCACCTGGGTGGCTCAGTCGTTAAGCGTCTGCCTTCGGCTCAGGCCATGGTCCCAGGGTCCTGGGATCAAGTCCCACATCAGGCTCCCTGCTCCATGGGAAGCCTACTTCTCCCTCTCCCACTCCCCCCTGCTTGTGTTCCCTCTCTCGCTGTGTCTCTCTCTGTCAAATAAATAAATAAAATCTTAAAAAAAAAAGAAAAAAAAAAAAAAAACACCAAAGACTCCACCAAAATTAACTGCTAGAGGGCGCCTGGGTGGCTCAGTTGGTTAAGTGGCTGCCTTCAGCTCAGGTCATGATCCTGGAGTCCCTGGATCGAGTCCCGCATCGGGCTCCCTGCTCGGCAGGGGGTCTGCTTCTCCCTCTGACCCTCCTCCCTCTCATGTGCTCGCTCTCATTCTCTCTCTCTCTCAAATAAATAAATAAAAATCTTAAAAAAAAAAATTAACTGCTAGAACTGATAAATTCAGTAAAGTCACAGGATACAAAATGTACAGAAACCTAATGCATTCTATACACCAATAATGAAGCAGCAGAAAGAGAAGCTAAGGAATCAATCCGATTTACAGTTGCACCAAAAACAGTAAGATACTTAGGAATAAACCTACCAAAGAAGTGAAAGACCTGTACGTTGAAAACTATACCACACTGATGAAAGAAATTTAAGATGACAAAGAAATGGAAAGACATTCCACACTCATGGACTGAAAGAACATTGTTAAAATGTCTGTACTACCCAAAGCAATCTACACATTCACTTGCAATCCCTATCAAAATACCAACAGCATTTGTCACAGAGCTATAACAACCAACTCTAAAATTTGTATTAGAACCACAAAAGACACTGGATAGCCAAAGCAATGTTGAAAAAGAAAAAGCTGGAGGCATCACAATTCCGGACTTCAAGTTATATTACATAGCTGTAGTGATCAAAATGGTATGATACCGGCACAAAAAATAGACATATAGGTCAATGAAAGAGAATAGAAAACCCAGAAATGACCCCATAATTATATGGTCAATTAATCTTCAACAAAGGAGGAAAGAATATCCAGAGTGAAAAGGAATGTCTCTTCCACAAATGGTGTTGGGAAAACTGGACAGCAACATGCAAAATAATGAACCTGGACCACTTTCTTACACCTTACACAAAAATAAATTCAAAATGGATTAAATGTGAGACCTGAAAGCATAAACATTCTAGAGGAATTAATTTCTCTGACATTGGCCATAGCAGCTTCTCTCTAGATATGTCTCCTGAGGCAAGGGAAACAAAATAAAAAACTATTAGTACTACATCAAAATAAAAAGTTTATGCACAGTGAAGGAAGTAAAAGACAACCTACAGAATGGGAGAAGATATCTGCAAATGACCTATCTGATAAACGATCAGTATCCAAAATATATTAAGAACTGATTTTTAAGACTGATTTATTTAGAGAGAACAAGCAAGTGGGGGGTGGCGGGGAGAGAGGGCTGCGGGTGCAGAGGGAGAGAGAATCCTGAAGCAGACTCCCTGCTGA
Organism: Mirounga leonina; assembly: GCF_011800145.1. Taxonomy (NCBI): domain Eukaryota; kingdom Metazoa; phylum Chordata; class Mammalia; order Carnivora; family Phocidae; genus Mirounga; species Mirounga leonina. The sequence goes on from NW_023270855.1 coordinate 8,001,393, forward strand.
GCATGGAGCCCAATGCAGGGCTCAATCCCAGGACCCAGAGACCTGAGCTGAAATCAAGAGTTGACCGCTTAACCAGCCACAACCCAGGCACCCCTGTATAAAGAACTTACAAACTCAACACCCAAAAAACAAATAAAAATGGGCAGAAGACATGAACAGACATTTTTCCAAAGAAGATAAACAGATGGTCAACAGACACCTAAGATGTTCATCGTCACCATCAGGGAAATGTAAATCAAAACTACAATGAGCTATCACGTCACACCAGTCAGAACGGCTAAAATCAACAACACAAGAAACAACAGGTGTTGGCGAGCATGTGGATAAAGGGGAACCCTCTTGGACTGTTGGTGGGAATGCAAACTGGTGCAGCCACTGTGGAAAACAGTATGGAGGTTCCTCAAAAAGTTAAAAATAGAACTACTCTATGATCCAGTAATTGCACTACTTTGGGTATTTACCCAAAGAATACAAAAATACTAATTCAAAGAGATATGTGCACCCTGATGTTTATAGCAGCATTATCTACAATAAATTTATGCAATAAATTTATACAATAAAATTATGCAAACAGCCCAAGTATCCACTGACTAATGAATGGATAAAGAAGATGGGGGGGAGGGGGTGATGGAATATTACTCAGCCATAAAAAAGAATGAAATCTTGCCATTTGCCATGACATGGATGGAGCTCAAATGTATAATGTTAAGTGAAATAAGTCAGAGAAAGACAAATACCATATGATTTCACTCATATGTGGAATTTAAGAAACAAAACAAATGAGCAAAGAGGAAGAAGTGAAAGTGATAAAGCAAGAAACAGATTTTTAACTATAAAGAACAAACTGATGGTTAGCAAAGGGGAGGTGGGAGGGGATGGGTGAAATAGATGATGGGGATTAAGGAGGGCACTTGAGCACCAGGTGATGTATGGAAGTGTTGAATCACTATATTGTACACCTGAAACGAATATTACTGTGTGTGTTAACTAAGTGGAATTTAAATTAAAACTTATTAAAAAATTCAGATTCTGGGGCCCCACTCCAGACCTATTAGATCAGAATTAGAGGCATTAAAAAAAAAACAACCCAGCATTCTTAGAAGCTTCCCCACAAATTCAGTGCAGCCCAGCACAGGCCTCCACCCAGCAGTTGACATCAGAAGGTCTTAAGGTCCTCACCCTGCGATCCCCTGGCTCTCAGTGGTCCCTGCCTAAAGCTACACTGGCCGCGATGCGGGGAGAACAACTTCAGCACAGTGGAGGTGGGAGTCTCCTCGGGTTGTGAGGGGCCGGTGCACACTAAGGAAGAAGATACAAGGAAAGGGAAAGAAGTTAGGCCGGGATTACGTAGGGTGAGGGGAAGGGGGATCAGTGCCAAACAGGCCTTTCCAGGATTAGAGAGCAAGGTATATTCTTAGGCTGAGGGCAGAAGCTGTTGGGAAGAAAGACTGAAGATAGGCGAAGGAAACTCCATGATGGCAGGAGAACGGGAAGCCTTGGTGGGAGACCCGGCTTGGATAGCAGGAGGCATGAAAGAGAGTGTGGCTAAGGTTGTACAAGCTGCAAAAATGACACTCGTGATTATCTAATCTAGAACTGCACTGTCCAGGGCAGCAGCCACGAGCCACATGCAGCTACTAAGCATGTGTGTGGCTGGTGTGACCGGAGTTGTGCTGGAAAATGTAAGGTGCCCTGAATTTTGAAGATTTAGTAAAAAGAAAACCAGTGTCTAATATCTCATTAATCATTTTGGTATTGATTACATGTCAAACTGATATTTTGAATATCTTAAAGTATATTAAAATTGATTTCACCTGATTTTACATATTTTTTAATATGACTCCTAGGAAATTTAAAATTACTTATGAGGCTCGTTGAGGCTGGCATGATTATTTCTGTTGAACAATGCTGATCCAGAAGTTACGGAAGCCAGAACAAAAAAGAAACCCCACCAAAAAATACCCTATCTGCAACCCTATCACCAAAAAATAAAAACCTCTTTCTACAACCCCAAAATCTGCCTCATTCGTTGGCCAGTTGATGAAAACAGTGCTACCCAAGCCAATTACTTGTCAGTAGAAGTGATAGAAGAAAGTATATAAAGATAATTTGTTCTCAGACACCATTTACATATAGCAATTAATTCAGAGATGATGAGTGCTTCTCATCCATTCTTAAGGCAGGCCCTCAAGGCCCCACCATGGCAGGAAATCACCAACCAGCAAGCAACCCAGAGGAAACATATGCACCAAACACCTGCTAAGTTCTGAGAAAGACACAGGATGGGGGGGGGGGGTTGCCAAACCAGCCTTGGTATTACCCACACGTGAAAGGAATGAGGAGGAAAATGAGCCTGGGGAAAGTCAGTCCCCCCGCCCCCACCTCCCGGAGTCACACCGTCTTCCTCCGAGCTCCTCTTGGTTCCGATGTTTGTGCGTTTCCCACCCCACACTTGCCCCTGCTCCCACAACTGTGAGTGGGCAGTGAGGAAAGTTCTGGGTGCCACCTGGCTCCTTCCTCAACGGTTCTGGCATCCATCAGATGTTCCTTCCTCCGCCAACCAGCCTCGACTCGGTGGTATGTGGTTAGGGTCATTTCCAACACACAGGCCACCTCTCTGTTCCCCAAAGATAACAGAGCGAGCAGGGGTGTTTGCTGGCTGGTGGCCTTATCTAAGATCAACACTGGCAGCTCCTGCGTTCAAGATGCCTCCAGGGTCAGGATTAAGTGAAGGCTTCATGGCTCAGCGGGTGCCCGGTCACCATAGTTGGCTTGGCGGGGAGGGGGTTTTTGTTTTGTTTTGCTTCAGGAGGAGGGGCTCTGAAAAAGCTGCAAGTTTCTCCCAGAACTCCCTATTCCTCCACACCCTTGAGCCAAGCAGTCTAAGCTCAGCTCAGGTGGCCAGCAAGGGTAAAGGTCTCCTGGTGACACCCTTGCATCCTGCTGGGGCTAAAGGAGAAATTCCAGCCCCCTCCGGGGAACTGGCGAGCTGCTTTCCAGCAGGAGGTACTTACTCCCCCACCTACTAAGGGGCTTAGTCCAGCCCCTCCACTGTCCCTTGAGTCTCTACAAGGGTCCAGTGCCCCCTCTAAGTCGGGTGGCCGGTCATTTGATGGCCAGCTGTCTACTGCCTCGATGTCCTAACGGGCTCCCCCGCCCCAATCCCACCCCACTCGGAGCAGACGGATTTTCCTGGAATAGCATGTGTGCTGTGGAATCGTGACGGTCCACCAGGGAAGGCACCGAGCTGGCGGCCAGGAACGCAGGAAGCCGGCCCCACCACTGCAGGCTGTGTGGCTTTGAGCAGAGGGGGGCCTTTCTGGTGGTCAGGGCTCCTTCCAGTGAAATCAAAGGTCAGCAACCCAGCTCTTCAAGGTCTGTCCAACTCTTGTATTCTGCTCCAGTTCTGTCAGTCCTCTGTTCAAGAACCTTCAGGAGCCTCCCTCCCGCAGATAAAGCCCCAGCTCTTTGGGCTAGCAGCCTTCAAGGCTGTGCATCGCCTGACCCTGAACCGCCTTCTGGGCCCTTCCTGATGACCTCCCCCATTGACACCCTCGCCCAAGGGAGCCAGCTTTCGTATCATTGCCCCAAATGCTCTACACCCACGCCTTCTGTTCACCCTCGCTCCCGCCACTCTGCCTGCAGGGGCGCCCTCCCTTCCATCTCCACCATCTGCCTCTTGCATGGAGCCCTTCCCATGCTCCCAGCTCCCAGCCCGAAGTGAGTTCCTCCTCGGGAACGCTAGAGCCTCTGGGCAGACAATTCATTCAGCCCTTGGGAGTCACTGCCTGGACATCCAATTAGATGAGGCTCTGCAGACCAGGGGAATCCCCCAGGATGTTAATGAACTCTCCCTCTGAGAACATGTGACCGTGGCATATGCTTGCAAGCCCTGCAGGCCCAGAACACAAGGGGCTGTCCCATGCAGGATACCTCAAAGGCTATAAAGGATTTTCATACCCATCACCTCAGGTCATCCTCAAAGCCACTCTGAGGAGCCGCCCTGGCAGAAGGGGGATTCCTGGGGACCTGCCCGGGCCCCGTCAATTTAGGAGTAGACACTGGTGCCAGTCCCAGGCCACGGCCCCTCTGCCGCCAGGTCCAGTCTGGGCCCTCTGGGAACCCCGCTGAGGGAAAAGGAGGCAAGCCAACACGGGGGTTAGGAACACCAAGGAAGCCGACTCAGCAAGCACCACCCAGAAGAAATGACGCGCACAGCCACGGCCAGAGACGATCCGCCCCCCCGCCCCTCTGAGGGGACAGGTCGGCAGCCTGAGCGGCCACCCCTCCTGGCACGGGACTGCCCTGCTGGGAGCAGCAGCAGAATGACAGGAGCCAGGCTCCCCATGAGCTGGAGGCGTGCGGGAGCCAGCACAACCTCAGTCACAGAAGAGCAGGTCCGGGCTGGAAAATCTCTCACAAGTCTAGCCACCACTCCCGGTCTATCCAGGAAGGTGGGCGGCTTCGGAAGGAGGGGCACAGAGCAGTGGAGGGCAGCCAAGCCGGCCCAGCCTCCAGGCCTCTCCCCTCCCTCCCGCCCGCACCTGGCGACAGCTGCAGCAGGTGCAGCGACCCAAGCAGCCCAGCAGTCTGGCCAGGCTTTTGACCTCCACTGCTGATTGCCACCCAGGGCGCACGAGCACCTTCAGTTCCCGAGGAATGTAAAGCAGCCACGAGAAGTCAGGATGCAGTTGCCAGTTCAAAACAAACACAGGGCTCCCTACATAAGGCCCGGACAGCCACCGGGCACCACCTCCACCAGGAACCCCAGGTAGGCTCTCTCTCTCTCTCTCTACTCTTCGGATGTGGCTTCGTGGGTTTAACTTTGACTGCTGGCCATTCACAGGCCCATCTGAACAAAGGGGTGGGGGGGACTGCACAACATGGGGCAGCCCGGCTGCTCAGAGACAGCTGGAGCACCCCCCAAATCCCCATATACCCTGGGGACCCTGCTGGTTCAGCTTCAAGATCCTTCATGAAGAAACCTGGCACAAGCCCCTAAGGGCCCAGGACAAATATGGGGAGTCCCACTGCCGCACAGCCTGGGAATAGTGAGCACATATCCTTCAATTCACTCCCTGGGGGAGGTGAGCAGAGGGAGCCCCTCTAGCAGGGGTGGGAAGAGCTTCTCCTCAGCAGTGACATCCCAGGTCCAAGTCCCCTCACCCTGTCTGATGGGCGAGGTCCGGGGCACAGGGAGAGACAGGAGGGCAGTGCCTGGAGACCCTCTCTCCTCCAGGCCCATTGGACACCATGCCCTCCTTGGGGACCCTGTGCAGCCTGCTGCTCTTCACTGTGCTCTGGATGGACTTGGCCATGGCGGGCTCCAGCTTCCTGAGCCCTGAATACCAGAAAGCCCAGGTAAAACGTCTCCCCACAAAGCCCCCCATTCAGGCTGAGGTATCTCGTTCCCGCCTTGCCATGTAGCAGCCAGCTGTGTGACCTGGGCTTCAGCTTTCTCCAAGAGCACACAGGACAACTCTGGGTCTGACCAGGGCTTCACACCTCGCTCTGCTTCTGCAAGTGTAAGGGGGCTTAGGGCCCTAAGAGAATACCTCTTTCCAGCAGAGAAAGGAGTCCAAGAAGCCACCAGCCAAACTGCAGCCCCGAGCTCTCGAAGGCTCGCTCCGCCCAGAAGACAGAAGTCAAGTGGAAGGGGCAGAGGATGAGCTGGAGATCCAGGTTGGTTCCTCTGCAGTTCTATGCTTCTGTGGCCGTGGGGGGGTGGGGGGGGGAAGGCAGGCTAGGAACAGGGACCCACTTAGCGACTACTTAAGAAATGTAAAATAGTATGAAAAGAGTTGACTCCAAACTGGGCTCTACCAGGTCTTTTCCCATCAAGAGGCAAATGCCTAAGAGAAGTAACTTTGCTACAACAGAATGGGACAGGACCAGGAGCCGGGAGCAGAGGAGAAAGGGGGGTGCTAGCCAACACCAGCTGATTTCAAAAGAGAGTCAGCAAACATGGTGCCAAGAGACAGACAGGCTGAGGATGTTTCCCCACAGAAAACGGTCTGGTTGGCCCAGGGGCCTCTCCGACCTCACCCGGGGCAGGAGCGTACCTGGACGGCACTCTGTCAGGCCAGACAGCGGTAGCCCAGCGGCCACTCACCGTCCCCATCTGCAGACAAGACAGGATCAGTCGGGCTTGTTTGGGCTCCTACAAATCTTGCATAGGGCAAGGAGAATGTTTGGGAATAAAGGGGGAGATGAGGACAGAGAGGGGGGAAGGGACTTCCTGGAAGACGGGCCGTGGTTCAGGGAATGGCTCCGGTGGCAACAGACATCTCCATGCGGTGACACCAGAATTCCCCCAGGGGACTGCCTGCGCCCACGGACCCAGGCTGCATTTACACACTGTCTCCCCCTTATCATACACCATTTAGTCTCTACAACAACCTGTGCAGTAAGTAGGTCTGACATTTCACAGACGAGGAACAGAAGTTCAGACAGATGAACTCACATGCCTGAGGTGCCACAGTCAGTGTGTGGCAGAGGTGGGGCCCGAGGTCAGGGCTGACTCCAGCTCCCGAGCCCCCCTTCCCCTCACTGGCCTGTACCAAGAGCACCCCCACTTGTCTCTTCTGGCCTGAGAAGCTGAAGGGCATCCTGCCTTGGCCTCACTCCCTACCCACCAGCCTCTTCTATCAACCCACGCTCTCTCCGACGCTCACCAGAACCTAGGGGTGTCCTTGGATGCGTACCCCACCATGTGTGAGATCCCCAGCCCACCACATTCCCATTCGATTCCTGCAAATCCTCAAACTAAAACCAGAGAATTGCCTGGGGAGCTCCAGCCCTAGGCAGCCGGCACTCACCCGAGCCGGGCTAGCTCTCAGTCTGCCCAGACAGGGAAGGGGTTTCAGGACCTTGCTGACTCAAGGTGGGGCTGGGACAACCAGAAGTTTCCAGTTCCCAGGAAGGCTGGCCTCGGAGGTCACGGCCTATACCACCTCCACTAGAACCCGAAGTCTGAGCTGTCTGGGAGGCACGGGGGCTGCCAGAGGCGGGGAGGCCCACCCCCTGGCTGCGGGGCTCTGGACACACTGCCTAAGCCCCTCCGGCGCTGGGGTTCCACCTCTCCCCTCTTGGGCCCTCCACCTTCCCCCAGACGTGGTCCTCCCGAAATCAACTTCCACAGCTGGAAGACTTCTGAGACCAAGTCCTATCCCTTCCCCCCGCCCCCATCCCAGAACTGAATGGATGAGGCACTGGGGCCAAACGGGCCTTTTCAAGTCCCCAGAAGCAAACCTCCGCCCCAGAAATTGCCAGGCTGCCTGTCCCCTGCCCCTGCCACTCAGTTCCAGGGTGCTGGAGCAGCCAGCAGGCCCCCAGATTGGGGCTCACGTGGTTCCCGAGAAGTCTGTGCAGGCCAGCCCCAGCGGGGAGGAAAAAGGAGCAGTTGCTGACAGGAGGGACCTGAAGGGCCGGAGTTCCCTCAAAACCCAGCCAGGTCATTCCCCACTCCCTCCACCTTCCCCATGGAGACCAGGAAGAAGGTAAGTGTTTGAAAGGGAACAAGGAGCTATTTGTTTTCTCCATAACCTCTTGGAGCCCATTTGCTCATGTATGAAATAGGAAGGACAGTGGTACTGGCCGGGCTGGGAGGCCCGGGGACTGTCCCCAGCGTGGAGGCAAGGCCTTGGCCAGGCCTGGCGGACGGAGGGGCCCGGGACCAGAAGAGGTTCCCAGGCTGGCCGATGGAAGTCCTGCAGTCTAGTCCCTGGCCGCCACCCCCCTGCAGCCTTGGGCAAGTCCTGCCGGGAGGACAGGGGGCACAAGGACCAATGACTGAAGGCTCCCTCCCAGCACCAAGATTCCTTCAGTGACTCGTTCAGACATCGCCGTGACCAGCACGCAGGTACCAGGTCCCGAGGCAGCTACTGGAAGAACGGAGGGAAAGATACCGTCTGCCCTCCAGGGGTGAAAACCATAATGTGGCTGCAAAGAGAGCTCCTTCCCATTTTCCCAAAGCTCTAAGCTTCAATAAACCATCTCCGAGAGTGCTGAGAAAGGAGGGAAAGTGGGGTGCTCTCCCTGTAGGAGGGAAGAGACAGAGGCACAGAAAGAAGAAAGCACTTGGCTCAGAGCATCTTTCCAGGGAAAGGTCAGCTTCTTATCTGACTTTCCATGGAACAAGGAAAGGCCTGTGCCCAGGACGGGAAGAACAGCTGCGAGAGGGGGTGGGGGCAGTGGAGGGGCAGAGACCATCACCCAGGCTAGCGCTATGACACTGGGGAGACCCACTGTCCCCCCAGTGTCCCTCCCCACCGGACCCTGAAATTCTACCTTGGCGACTCTACCTTATGCCTTCCAAAATTACAAGGGGGAGGGAGTGGGAGCAACCCGGGGAGCCCCACGGCTTCTGTGAGCAACCTCACTAGAGGGAAGGAAAGAGTGCAAGCTAAGTCTCCTCAAGATGGCAGGGGCAGGAAGAACAGGCCTAAGAAGGCAGAGTAAGCTGGCTGAGCTGTCCCGCAAGGGTGCGTGCTGAGCCCCAGGCCCTGCACCCTCCCTGCCCCATGCTGACACCCTGAGAGCCCAGGGCCTCCTTTGGGAGAGAGGTGTGTTTGGGAGGGTGTGACCTCTGACACCTCCTGGGTCTTCCCTGCCGCTCCTCCTAGTTCAACGTCCCCTTTGATGTCGGAATCAAGCTGTCGGGGGCTCAGTACCACCAGCACAGCCAGGCCCTGGGGAAGTTTCTTCAGGACATCCTCTGGGAAGAGGCCAACGGTAAGTCCCTGCCCCAGTCAGGTCACTTCAGCTTCCTTGGAGTCCCAAATGGGAGCCCAGACTATGGGTGACACAAGAGAGATTTTCTTCCCCTACCCCTGCCTCTCAAAAAGCTTCTAATTCCCTTCCCAAATGTCTGCCGGAGAGCGGGCTTGAGTGGCTCGGAAGAGGCGTGAGCAAGTCTTCGTATTCCAAGAATGCTCTATGCTCTAAGAACTAGCACATTAACGACCTCTGGGGCCCCAGGGAACCCCAATTTCCTAAAGATAAAATGGAGCTAACACCCACTGTGAGAGCATAAAATTATTTGATGTTAAGTACTTTTACTGGATAACTTTACTTCACAAACAAAAGGAATTAGTGCTACCATCAGAATTAAGCAAAGGTTTCTAGGTTTTGTTGTGACTCCCTTCTTGCCATGTAAAAAGAAACCATCCAATCTGCTCCTGATCGGGGGCAAACGCCTGCCTTTGGAAGCACCCGACCACCTGCAAAGCACTTCCCTAACCCACATGGCCCCACCCTGCACCCCACCCACCACGTGAGGTAGACAGAACAGGGCACTCAAGTAGCAGTGCCGATAAGGAAACCAACACTCAGCTTTCAGGTGACGAGCCCAAGTCACACAGTGCACACTCCCAAGGCCAATACGTGACCCTCCCCCAGCATTACAACGCACCACCTCCAACATCACCACTGTGGAAGAAAAGCCATCTTCCACGGCCCTGGCGGGAGGGCAGACTCTGAATTTTGACTTGGCCTCTTGCTTTTCAGAGGCCCTGGCAGACGAGTGATCATCCACAAGACCGGCCCGCCTGTGTTCCTCCCAACCTTAGAAGCACTCACCCACTTTTACACTGTTTCTGCAACCACTCCAGTTCTGAGTGGTACTAGTTTAAGAGGTGAATAAACATTCAAACCGTATGCCGAACGTTTAAAGGAGAAATTTATTTCACCAAAGATGAAAATTTCACATTTCACTGAAAAAAAAATTTTTTTTAAACTATGGTCAATGGGAAGAGAAAAAAGAAGGACATGTAGTAAGGCAGGTATGCATGCTTAGGAAACCAAGAAAGGAAGGGAGCGGGGGATGGGAGAAGAAGACCGTTCTTGTCAATATCACAGCTTCCGGAGCACAGCGAAGTTACAATGAGAGCTTAGTAACCATCAGCAAGGACTCTGGACCAACAAACTTCAGGTGACATCATCAGAGCCAACATCCACTGAACGGATACGCACGATCCCAACAGGATCCTGGGAATGCCAAAGCGTGAGTCTGAAGTTACACGTAAGTATACCGGCCACGGCTAGACAGGGCTGAAATAACCACTTCTCCCTCCTCCTTGTCCACTACTGAAAAGACATGGCAAAGCAGATGCCACCTCGTGTGGGCAAGGCTGGGCACTGCCTTGGTGACTTATCGATACCAGGGAGCTGTCCCTAAAGACTGCCAACTCCAGCGCACAACTGAATTGAGCCTTGATCCTTACGTCCACAACTCAGTTCCACTAAAGATACCAGCCCTCCTGGGAGGAAGGTCAGTTATGAGTGATTTACACTTGAGCACAAACGTGTGAACCGGTTGCTAAGAAACTGGTGATGACAGATGATGGGTGAATCACAAAGGAGAAAAAAGAAAACAGAAAAGACTAAGGAGGCTCCAAACATAAGCACTGCCAATCCAGACACATGACTACCTACCAGAAACATGCAGGCCAGCCCTCAGCAGAGCCGGGGTAACACGCACACCCTGGAAAAGCCTTGGTCAGAGGGCTACAGGAGCCACGTCTCTTCTCAGGTAAACTTCTGGTCACCTGGCACTGACCACACTTGGCAGGCACGTCGACACCCAGCCGCCAGCCCCCAGCAAAGAGCACCAAAGTCACCAGCATCAGAGAATGTCTTAGAGATGCAGAATCTTGGGGCGCCTGGGTTAAGAGGCCTGGCTCTTGGTTTCGGGTCAGGTCGTGGTGTAGGGGTGGGGAGATCGAGCCCCTGTAGGGCTCCGCACTCAGCGGGGAGTCTGCCTCAGGATTCTCGCTCCACCCCTGCCCCTCCCCCCACACCCGCTCTCTCGCTCTCAAATAAACGAATCGGGAAAATCGGGAAAATGGGAAGGGAAGGGAAGGGAAGGGAAGGGAGGAAGGGAGGAAGGGAGGAAGGGAGAAAGAGAGAGAGAAAGAAAGAAAAGAAAAGAAAGAAAAAAAGAAAGAAATGCAGAATCTTGGGCCCCAGCCTGGCCCTACTATATCAGGATCTGCATTTTAACGAGATCCGCAGGCTGATAAATGGCTTATTTAAAGTGGCTGAGAGGCAACTGGATCCTACTCAATTCAGGCAGCACAGCACAGGGCAGAACCGGATTAGCTGCCTGGCATGGAACAGGTGTCGACTCCCATAGGAAACAGAAAATTCAGACCTGGCCAGGTGACACCATCAACAAAACTGAGAAAACATTACTCTCACTCACCTTCCCCCATTTCTCTAGCCCCAGCCTAGCTGTCAACCACACATCCATCCCTCATGTCAGCCCCCCACACCTGCATCTCTCAGATATCTATACACTGCCTATATGACCACACTCGGACTTCGCTCACCAAGCCCTTGCTTCTGAAAGCTTCTACCTCTAAGCCTCAGCTGTAAGACTGAAAGGCCTCATTAACCATTTAAAGAACGTAAGATACGGGCGCCTGGGTGGCTCAGTTGGTTAAGCAACTGCCTTCGGCTCAGGTCATGATCCTGGAGTCCTGGGATCGAGTCCCGCGTCGGGCTCCCTGCTCGGCGGGGAGTCTGCTTCTCCCTCTGACCCTCCCCCCTCTCATGTGCTCTCTCATTCTCTCTCAAATAAATAAATAAAATCTTTAAAAAAAAAAAAACATAAGGTACTGGAGAAGAGGTGAACTAAGTGGGGGAAGGGAGGGAAGAGGGAGAAGGGCAGTAGAAGTGGAGGGAAAGGAGCTTCCTCAGCCCCCAGACGGCCAGCACCCAGCACTGACGCAGACCAGCACGCCGTCCTGGAGCTTAGCCACAGCCCGGCTCTGTCGCCTGGTACGGCTGCTACTCTGATCATCACTAACCAGGCCCACAGCCCACTTCTCAATAGCCAGAGGAGGACCCAAGACCCACGTGTGGTCACAGTGATTTGGGGAGCCAGCTTGTGACCCAGTGAAGTAGCAGGCACATACTGCGCTCCGGGCAGGATGGGTGACAGGCCCTGAGGGGAATGCTGGTCACCTGATGCTTCCCCCAGCAAAGACAAGGACTTATTCCTCTCGCTCAAAGGACTCACCAGCATTCTCTCTGACTTGCCTGGGTCATTCCTGTAAGAAATAGATGCTGAGCACCCACTCTCACCCAGGTACTCTCACCTGGGCCAGGGAGCATGATGGGATAAAAAGCTAGGAGCTTCAGACTCAGACCCAAATTTGAATTCCCTACCAAGACATTGAACTTCTCAGGCTCCTCACACATAAAACACCTGCCTCCCTGGGTTACTGTCAAGACTGAACACGGACACCAGGCACATAGGAGGCATTCGATTCTTCTAACCACCGTGTTCCTGCTGCGCACCGGGCGCTGTTCCACAATGGACATGTCATCAGCGTAGTTTCAGGTAATTTCCACAACAAGCCCGCTGAAGAGGGAGGAAAGCGAATTTCCGAGAAATTAAGTCACTTCCCAAAGTTACACAGCAAATATGTTGCGGACTCCTCTCCAGAGCTACGTACTTCGGTCTGTGCCTCTCAGTCACTGCTTCCCTTGCCCCACGACCCAAAGGGCTTCTTTTGTTTCTCATTTTCCTTCATTATACATTGGGTCAACCTGGAGTGGGGTGACTGAGAGAAATAAAATTTAGCAAAGGAAACACTTGAAAAAATGTAGCATTTCAACCATGGTCCTATGTCAGTTTTTTGTTTTTTTGAAGTAGGTTCCTTGCCCAGCACAGAGCCCAATATGGGGTTTGAACTCAACCCTGAGATCAAGACCTGAGTGGGAGATCAAAAGCCAGACACTTAACCGACTGAGCCACCCAGGCGCCCCCCCATGTGAGCTTTCTTAAACCCAGACCTCCATGCTTCATTTAATGACGCCACTAACTTAAGTTTCTCTGAAACAGGGTATATTTACCCCTGTGGGGAGTGAGATACTTGCTGGAGAAAAAAATTCTAGTAAGAAACTTTGGTGTTTCATAATATACCTAGTACACAGTACAGCAGCATATGTATTTAACTGATTATACACTTACAGGTGTGTGCTCAGAAATTCCTGTGACAGTGTGCAACCCTAAGAATGGAGACCCACGCCGAGCTAGCTTCCTAATCTGAATACACCCCCGGCCATCACTGACAAAGGAGTGCTCAGTGTGACTGGGGGGCTGGCCAGTCACCGATGAACACCTGCACCGTCTCTGTTGGGGGACAGTCTGTTCCAGCGCTGTGTACCTCAGGGGCCCTGTGCCCTGATTTTATACAACTCAGTGACACAAACATCCAAGTGCTCATGGTAAACAGTTAGTAACTGCTCCCAAGCTCAATACAGAGAGAAAGACGGAAGCACCGGAAAAGTCGAGAGCAGCAGATTTCTAGCCACAAATAAGACCATCACCAAGCAGATGCAGTCAACTGCGTGCTCACCTGGGAAGGAATGGAAGAGACAAAGTGACAGGATTTTGCTGAAAATATACCATCAATGATGGGGTCTCGACAATGTATCGACTCTGGTTTCAGATTTCTTTAGCATTCCTGGAACACAGCCTTCCTTTTCCCAGGTTTACTTTCAGTTTGTGCACCGGTGTTCATTAATACCTTAGCACAAAATGAAAGGACCGACCTCAAGTAGTGACCCGGGGCTTCCCCCAAGTTTGCCCAGAGACGTCAGAGAAGCTCGCAGTCCAGAGCCTCCCCTCGAGACAACGGATTCAGTCAATACCACCCTTATGTGCCATATTTTTCCCACCGCAGTGTGGTGTGGGGGGGAAAGGAAGAGGAAAGAAAAGACCTAAGTACTTACTCCCGAGTTCCAGGCAAGAAATGGGTTAATGCTCAAGGGTGGCCGAACTTGTAAGAAGGTACCATGTATTATTACCACTTTAATTTTGCAGAGACATATATGTACACTCGAGAATTTCTCCAGACCTTTGGATTCTCAGGTTACAACAACTTGTTGTCATCACTCTGAGAAATCTGACCAAACACAGAGAGCATAGGAGCTGGCTGAAGACCAATCACTTTATTTTCAGAAAGAGATGGCCAAAAGGGGCAGGGGGTGGGGGAGATACAGAGGCATTCCGGCAGCACAGCAAACACAATCACGTCAGCCAGCCAAAAATCGAATCAAAAACAATGCCCACTGGCTTTCGCACCCACACAAGTCGTGTTTCACTGTGTGACACACAGAAATGACCATCTTAAATCCTAGAGGTGAAAGTATATAGCACCTTGTGCTTTACCTTGGCAGGGAGGCCACACAGGCTCGGGGACATCCACTCAGTCCTCCCCCCGAACCCTCCAGCACAGGCCCATCCGCTGCTGGTGTGGGCAGTATTAACGTCCGGGGCTCGTGGTGAAGGGGATGGACAGGGTGCAGTTCGTTGGGGTGACAATAAAGCACTCTGAAACACTCAGTCCTCCGATTCCTCCAAGCAGGAGAACAAGCCCCCGACTCCCCACACTGGCGAACGGGAGGCACAGACAACCCACAGCTGACCCGTGGAAGGTCGAACGTGAATCAGGGCCTACTTCCCAGACCAGTGACGGGTGTACCGGGGCGAGACGGAAATACCAGAGAGGAAATATTGAGTCCATTCCCTTTTCACTTACAAGGCTCAAATGCACCTTCTGAAAACACCTAGAGAAATCCATCATTAAGGGATGGGTCTTACGATTTAAGCCTCTGGCCTCCAAGAAACAGACAAGGGACTCAGGGTGTCCTGTCTCACTGTGGGAGCTCTAGGTAAAGGATCCTTTTGGACAAAGTGCAGAGTGTCCTCACACTTAACGCCCGACCATAACCTTCCAGGGCTTGTAACAGATATACCAGCAGGGAACAGAACAGAGCTTAGAACTTGATGACCCAACTGCTCAAAAGTCAAAGGAGAGCCTCCCACTTCCAACACAGAGAAAGGACACAGACAAGGCCAAGGCAAGGGAGAGCCCCGGGAGGGGACTGGAAGGCAGACACCGGGCCTGCTTGCTCTGCACAGGCCGGAGACCGGGGCTAAGCAGCCCCAGCAGAGTTTTGAAGAATTAAACTGGTTTACCTCTCAACCTGGGTGGGGCACACAGGGGGCTGTCACATGGGTTGAAACAGAAATATTCTTGGTCCAGTGCTCCAGGGGAATGGGGCAAAAATGGACCAACGGGCAGCTGGGAGCCCCTGACAGCAGAGTAGGAGGTCACATCTGCTGCAAACTGGACCGTTCTCAGTCCAACACAAGCGAGCTGCAGCCCTGGGGGCACCAGTAAGCAGTAAGCGAGCTGCAGCCCTGGGGGCACCAGTAAGCAGAAATTTCCTCTTCCTCGAGTCCCCCAGTCTGTCCCATCCCCATCGGCCAGGACTTCCCGGCCAATGAGCGCCCCCAGCCCCTCCATACCACTGGCCGTGGAACGAGCAAGGCCAGCAGCCGAGGTCTTCCTCCCATGCCCAAGCGGAGCCGACATGCCAACAGGGCAGCCGAACTGAAGACTCGTCCCAGGAAGGTGGGGGAGGACTTCGCGGTGGCAGGACCAGAAACCTCCGAGATGGGGCTCCAGCCAATGTCCCCCAGAGGAGGTTTCCCACTTGGGAGTTCATTTTTAGAACCGAGAACCACCAGGAGCCATGTTACACACCCACATGTGCTCAGACGAGGAGGAGGGTGTCTGTGAAGACTGCTCAAAACCGCAGGCTGCAGAGCATGGGGATCAGGATTGACAGACGTGCTGCGCCCTCCTTTCGGCCTCTTCCTTCTCCACTGACTGCCCTGGGGGTAACCCTTCACCAGCATCCCACTCGGCTGCACCCCACCCCACCGACCAGCTCCAAGTAGGCAAACATCCTGTCCTGCTTTTCTTCATTCCAGTAGGCTCTCCAGACATCTCCCTGACCTGGGACCCATCTTCTGTCAGGCCACTGGTTGTCCTGGAGGGGTGGGAAGAGAAAAGGAAGAAGGTCCCAAACCAAGTTCACTCAAGACAGATCAGGCTTAATGCTCACTCTATGTTCACATTCTCTACAGTAAGAAAATGCAGAGAAACCTATTTTTGTCCTGATTTTTATAAAAACCTATAATGTGATTTTTATGACCTTTTTCTAGTCTGACCTTTTTCTCCGGACTGCACCCGCTCTGCTTAAAGATTGTAGAGGCGGCTGGTGTTCTCACGCAGGGTGGCCAAGGTGTGCGCGAGCGGCTGATCTTTGACCCTCGCAATCTCTCGAACGGTATGCAAGGCCAGGCCTGGGTGGGCGTACTGGCAGAGGCTTTTGGGAACCTGGAAGACATCAAGCATTCAGAACATCACTGTGCCTTCTGCGCACAGCCATGACACAGATCCCCCTCCCTGCCCTTCCCCAGCAAGGACCTCTTTGGGGCTGCCCTGTAGAGACCCCTTTACCTGCAGGTGCAGGGAGAGTCCTAGTCATGGGGGGCTCTGGGTGAGCAGGGTCCCACGCTTCCTTGGACTACCCTCTACAGGGTAGGGCTTTGCACTGCCTGGAAGAGAGTGGTTACCCTTCAGCTTCTCAGCCCCCTAGACTTTTGGTTCTGCAGAGCCACAACAAGGAGACATCTACACAGCCAAGGGGGAGACCTGGAAGTCAATGGGGCTCTGGCCCTGCCAACCTTGCAAAGGTGACCGGCCCCCTCCCCCCCCACCCCCACCTCAACTCAGCCTGATGACACCCCTACCTGTCGGGGCAGGAAGTAGGGAGCATCCGTTTCCACGATGATTCTCTCCAGCGGGATCTGCTTCAGAGCATCCCGCGCCTCCCAGGCCGAAGAGTAAGTCAGGACGGCTGTGAAGCCCACAGACATGTTGGGGAAGTGCTTCAGCAAGGGTTCAATGACCGGGTAGCTGCCGGTGAAGCAGTGCCTGGTGGGGGGAGGGGAGGGTTTCCAGGTCAGGACCCTTCTCACAGCGCCCTCTGCAACAGCCCCCAACTCCCCTCTCAAATTCTCTTCTGTGGACAAATTCCCAGAAACACAACGACTACATCCAAGTGAAGGACTCCACAGGAACCAGACAAGAGCTGGTTCCAACACAGTAAGACCCAAGGTGACTCTTGGTGACTGAAGCTCAGCAGTCAACCCATCCGAGCGCCAAATCCTATACAGGCACTTCAAGTGATCCCCACAGGGAACAGAGAACAATACAGGGCCAGGGTACGCTTATAACACAAGAGAAGCAGAATTAAAGCCTGTGGCCCCTCCAAGATCACAATTACAATAGGTAAAAATTATGTTTCTGCAGTCAAATGGACTGGAAGGAAACAAAAAAGGGACGATATTAGGGAGTGGGACTACAGGGGAATCTTCTCTGTTTGGTAACTATTCATGTTCTTAGTACACGACATATTGTTAACCAATCTGAAAATGCATGGCTTCCTCCAGCCACAACACTTCATTGAGCCGTCTAAGCCCTGGTTTACCTGCCCCCATGAGATTTCCTTCAAAGACATCCCAAAACAAAGCCATGAGAAACCAACCAACCCACCCTGAAGAGCCAAGGGACTGTATCTCATCTCTGGTATGCGCTACCAGTCAGAGAGGTCATGCTCTCTGCTTGGGCACCTGAAAGGGAGCAGTCTGGCCTGATAGTCCACCGCCTTCTGCTGCCCATCAACACCTGGTTTGGGTCCTAGACTCTTTTTTTTTTTTTTTTTTTTTTTCAGTTAACCCATCTCACCCATCTTGAAAAAGCCAGCCCAGGCGTCACCTCCTGGCCCCTCTCCAGCAAAGCTAAGCTAATGGCCCCTCTTCTGGCTCCCACAGCACCTTATGCCCACCTAGGCCCCGGGCTCTGCACCAGATGACTCATCTGCCTCCCACAGCTGCTCCCGGGGGCCCTGAGCCAACACCCATGACAGGCACACAGTAGATGATCAACTTAAGAGCCCCTGGATACAATTAAGATTAAACACATACTGAATTTTCATGGGGGGAAATGAACTTTCAAATTCAGAAAAGCAAAGAACTTCTTTGTAGGTGCCCTGGGATGATATCTGCACGCTAAATCACAACACAGTGGCCTCTCCCCAGATCAAGAGCCCTCATTTCGGAGCACTCAGACTTCATGTTAGCCTGCCACCAGGGATGAGGGTCACAAAAGTCCCCTTCTTGCTCACCACTAATTTAGGATATTAGCTCAAACCATATGAAATCGCCATTTTGTTAGTAATAAATGGTCAAAATCAGAAATTTCATATGGTTCAACCTAATACTTAATCTTTAGAGAAGATACTACATCACAAAGACTGAATACTATCATCTTCTCCTCACTGGGTTTTCCTTTTTCCAACTAATGTCCTACACAGAAAGAAGTGTTTGTTTCATTTGCCCACCAAAGCTCCAGCCTTCTAACCTATGGATCTTGTAGTCCGAGGGCACAAATTTTTTCATGATGTTCAGTAGATCTTCATCAGCTTCTCGGCAATGGATCACCAAGGGCTTCTTCAGAGACACGGCCAGCTGCAGCTGTCTCTCGAACACCTGGGAGAAGGCAAGGGGACGCCTGTTAGAGCCACGTCAGAAGTCTGTTACAGCCCCACAACACCCAGGCCAAGAGGCAGCCCCACGGTCTCCAATTCTGCAGACTATGTAATGTATTACAATAATAGCCCACACTTACGGGGTCCTCACTACAGGTAGTGCTCAGAGCACTCTCGGTGTATGACTAACATGACCCTCACAGGCGCCCCAAGGTAGGTTACTGCTGTTGGCCCACCATGCAGTCAAGAAAAAGAGGCTCCAAGAGGGGTCAAGTAATCTGCAGCTGGTAAGCTGGAGCACCACAATTCAAACATGAACCCGGGCACAACACATGGCAACCACCATGCCATGCCTATGTGGGTTTTCAGGGCAGGGCTCAGGAACATAAAGTTCGACTTACATGTTCTTCCCCTCACTGTCCCCACCTCTACTCCTACTCCCAAAAGGTAATCACCTTCCACACATTTTCCAAAGAGTTGTGTGTGCGCGCGCGTGCACACACACACACACACACTCACACTCACACATTCGCACAATACCTGGGTCTTGGAAGGTGCTCAAATACTTGAAAGAATGGAAATTACATATTTTCTCCAACTTACTTTCTTTACTCAACCAAAATCAGATACCCCTCTAGGTGAATACCTACTGATACGCTACCTTCCATTTTTTAACTTTCTTCTTTCTTTTTTTTTTTAAGATTTTATTTTTAAGTAATCTCTACACCCTACATAGGACTTGAACTCAAAACCCCAAGATCAAGAGTCGCATACTCTACCGACTGAGTATATTTTTTAAGAAAAAAAAAAAAAAAGCAAGTCACTAGTAAAATACACATATTGTTAATAATTTAAATGAAAAAGGGGCTAGGAAGGCGCCCGGGTGGCTCAGTCATTGAGCATCTGCCTTCAGCTCAGGTCATGATCCCGGGGTCCTGGGATTGAGCCCCACATCGGGCTCCCTGCTCAGCGGGAAGCCTGCTTCTCCCTCTCCCACTCCCCCTGCTTGTGTTCCTGCTCCTGCTCTCTCTGTCAAATAAATAAAATCTTAAAAAAATGAATAAAAATAAATTTTTTTAAAAAGGCGCTAGGACTTCTTTCCTCTAACAAGTTCAGCTTTAGAAGAACACAAGTATTAATTCATTATAAACAAATGACCTCATCTTAAACTTCATGTTTCCATGAGTAGTTTTCAACTGTGGAATATAATCCATGTTTGCATTTTGACATCAAATAAAATACTGCCGGTACTTCAAGCCCTGTGATATTCACTTGAGAATGACATTTTCAAGTCTGACGCTTGTGCTACCTCTTCTCCAAAGAGTGACACTGAGCCAGTAACAATTCTGATGTCATTCTTGTTTAACCTGTGTTTTCAACAGAAAGAAA
This sequence comes from Mirounga leonina, assembly GCF_011800145.1. Classification (NCBI taxonomy): domain Eukaryota; kingdom Metazoa; phylum Chordata; class Mammalia; order Carnivora; family Phocidae; genus Mirounga; species Mirounga leonina. The sequence goes on from NW_023270855.1 coordinate 8,021,199, forward strand.
AAGGCCACTGACACCAAAATCCTTAGAATGCTTGGTAGAGGCTTTAAGGCTGGGCTAGTTCCAGTATCTACAGCTGGCTGGATCCCCTCCTAGCACACCTGCCCTCCGCAGACCCCTACAGAGGCAGGAGGCTGCCAGAGATTCCATTTTCTCTTTTTAAGATTTTATTTATTTATCTATCTATCAGAGAGAGAGAGAGAGAGAGAGTGCACAAGCAGGGGTCCTGCCCTCCTGCTGCCAGCAATTTCTTTCCTCTGAATCCCCCTTTTCCAGTCCTAAGTCCTATCTCACCAAGCCAGGGGAGAGCCACAAGATTTTATTCACCACCCTCTGCGATAACTTCCAGTTCAGTCTGTGGTGCGGCGTGCCCTATGTGCCTCTATATGCACATCTGATACCGTAACAACTTAATCAAGGAAAAAGTTACTGTGAAATACTCAGCACATTTCCTGGCACACGGCAGGCATTCCATAAACACCATCTATACAATTAAATACAAGGCCCTTCCTCCTGCCAGTGGCCTCAGTGCATCCATTTCTCAACTGTCCTTCTTTCCATACCACACCTGCCTTGAGCCAGAGAAACAAGCCAGGAAAGCTGAATACTAAATATTCTTTCCAGTTTCTTAAAAATCTGTTCACTAGGTCTTCAAATTTAGCTATTTTTCCATTCACTTCTGACTAATAAATGACCACCTCAAGCCAGAAACTCAAGCTTCCTAGTATTAGTAGTGAAAGGGAACTCTGGACAGGCAAGAGGTTGTGTGAATGTGTAAGACAAACCTAATTCTGAACAGAAACACTATTTACACTAGAACTCATTAGATAAAGTAAACTGGAAACATTCACACAAATAAAATCCCACCTACCTGTGTGAAAGTATATCAAGTCAAAATCATCCTGTTCCAAATTTAGTAACCTCAACAGGTCCTAGAGAACTCATCTGGAGATCCTTCTGGGGGCGCCTGGGTGGCTCAGTCGGTTAAGCGTCTGTCTTCGGCTCAGGTCATGATCCCAGAGTTCTGGGATCAGCCAGCATCAGGCTCCCTGCTCAGTAGGGAACCTCCTTCTCCCTCTCCCTCTACACCTCCCCCTGTTCGTGCTCTCTCTCTCACACTCTCTCTCAAATAAATAAAAATCTTTTTTTTTTTTTTAAGATTTTATTTATTTATTTGACAGAGAGAGACACAGCAAGAGAGGGAACACAAGCGGGGGAGTGGGAGAGGGAGAAGCAGGCTTCCCGCGGAGCAGAGAGCCCGATATGGGACTCGATCCCAGGACCCTGGGACCATGACCTGAGCCAAAGGCAGTTGCTTAACAACTGAGCCACCCAGGCGCCCAATAAAAATCTTTTTAAACATAAAATAAAAGAGATTCGAAGATTCCGAAGCATCTGAACACCTGAAATTGTTTCTTATGTAAATTAACTGTTAAGCCTTGCGTGCCTAGTGGGGCGTCTGCCTTTGGCTCAGGTCATGATCCCAGAGTCCTGGGATCAAGCCCCACATCGGACTCCCTGCTCGGCGGGAAGCCTGCTTCTCCCTCTCCCACTCTCCCTGCTTGTGGTTCCCTCTCTCGCTGTGTCTCTCTCTATCAAATAAATAAAATCTTTAAAAAAAAAAAAAGAAGAAAGAAATCTTTGCCTCTAGAAGATTCCCCTCTCTTAATTTACAATTAACCACAGATGCCAGGAGCGATGGGGCCCAGCATCAGTATACAGCAGAGGTTGACCCAACTGGGCTGGGGACAGCGCCAAAGGGAAAGCCAACTTGCCAAATTCTGTCTGCCCTCTGCCATCCATGCACCTGCTCGCCGAGGCCTGGAGCATACTGGGCACACAAACCCAGCCTACCAGGCATCGGCGGACGACTGCACACAACAAATTCTAGAACAAAGGCAACCTGGCAGTGTGAACAGTGACAGGGTGGGAGGGTCGTTCTCCTCGTCCTGCTCCTTCCCAAATCAGAAACTTCCACTGAAATGCTGGAACCACCCTTCCCTTGCCAAATGTCCATGCTCAAAAAATAGTAGTTGCCATCGCTGGTGGGATGGGAAATTCTCTTCATTACACAGTTTTATATTTTCCAAATATTCTGCTATAGGCGCACTTAACTTTAAAACCAGAATAAAAAATACAGTTTAATTAAACAAACATAAAACTGGTTGTTACCCAAGAAGGAAGGAAAACAGATGTCTTGCCATCTATATCATTAGCCGTAAGAGGTCACAGACGAGTAACTACCCCCCTCTCCTACATAATAAAGAAATAGTTGGTGAAGCATTTGACAAGTGACATTTTGATGGTCTGGACAAGAGCAATTATATTTTTAAGGGTTCTAAATTCTCTAGATCTGAAAGTAGAGAAACCTTTATTGTTAGGTTCAACAACTGACAGAGGAATTGAAACCGTGAGCAAACGAAGGAGAGCCGCATTACCTTGTGCTGTTCCGGGACAGGCGTGGTGCACTTGTAGGAGTAATCCAAGCCCATTTCCCCAAATGCCACAGCCTTGGGGTGCCTTAATGCTTGCAGAAGATTTCTCTCTTGACTCTCACTGTAGTAACGCGCAAAATGAGGATGACAGCCAAAGGCTCCCCAAACCAGATCCTCTTTCAACAGCTCCTCCCACAGGCAATCTGTCAGTGTCCGAGGATCACAGAAGTCAGAGATGCAGCCCTGAAACTCCTTAGGGAAGGAGCTGCTGTAAATTTTTCTGAACTTGGTAAAGGACCCTTTGAAAGACAGCTTGGAATACAGCATGTCCAAGTGACAGTGGGTATCAATGAAACCCTCCTCTAGGCCCGACTCCCGATGGTGCCTTGGCAGGGAGCTAGATGCGTGTCCTCCGCAGGGACGGGGTGGCGCCTCCTCCTGGAGCGCTCTGTTCTCCTTCACCTCTTCTTCTGAGCTTCTGGAGAAACGAAATGAACGAGCGTTCTGGGATCTGCCTTCCTCGGTCACCTCCTGGTCTCTGGAGGTGTTCTGGGAGCTCACTGGAGAGTTAGGAGAACAATCACTCAGGAGGGCCCGGCCGCCCCTCCCTGCCTGCAGTGGGTCGCTGCCGCCCCCGCCCACGGCCGGGTAGCCAGGAGGCTTGGCGCCGCTCGTCCAATAGCTGGCGTAGTCACACCACGGGCTACTGTACAAATGAGGCGGGTACATGACATAGTCAGTGGGGAAGGCAGAAGGCTCCAGAACTGTGGAGAGCTTCAGCGAGCTGGGCTCCTCCTGAGAGAATCTGACTGTGGAGACCTCATCCACGTCAGACCAGTCACTTCCTGAAGAGGTGTGCTCTATCACCACCTCCCTTTCTTTAGGCTGCAGAAAAGAAAACAAACGATGGGTGAGCCCTCCTGTGTGAAGACGGCCTCTCATGCTCAAGTCATCAGCAGAACATAAACTCTGCCTTGTTTTTCTGGCCATGGTGAAGGCTTTGCATTGGCTCATTACTTTGTTGCCTGCTTTCCTCATAATGTCTAGAATGTGAGCCAGATTACAGCTATAGGCAGTCGTATGAGGTTCAGGGAATAAACTTGTGACCAAAGTCTTAGAATACTTTGTATTTATTATGTAGGAGAGGGGGATAGTTACTCGTCTGTGACATCTTACGGCTAATGATATAGATGGCAAGACATCTGTTTTCCTTCCTTCTTGGGAAACAACCAGTTTTATGTTTGTTTAATTAAACTGTATTTTTTTATTCTGGTTTTAAAGTTAAGTGTGCCCATAGCAGAATATTTGGAAAATATAAAATACTTAGAATCCTTAGGGGCGCCCGGGTGGCTCAGTCAGTTGAGCGTCCAACTCTTGATTTCGGCAGGTCATGATCTCAGGGCCGTGGGATGGAGCCCTATGTCGTGCTCCGGGCTCAGTGGGGAGTCTGCATGAGAGTCTCTCTCCCTCTGCCTCTGCCCCTCCCCGCCACGCACATGCACTCTTCTCACTCTTTCTAAAGTAAATAAATAAATCTTAAAAAAAAAAAAAAAAAAAAAAAGAGTATCATCCTTAAAGGGATGCCATACCTGTACTCCCTTTCTGAATGATCCCTTTGGAGAAAAACTGCTCTCACTAGAATACACTGTGTACTGGGGATTTTAGAGAAAGGCAGCACCCAACATATCTCAACTCTAACATGTCTCTAACATTTCAAATGCAAAACCACATAGTCATGGTGGGTTTAAAATGTGTCTGCAAACTCGCTTTACATTACTCCCCATTGAGAGGTGGGGTTGTGAGCCCTCCCTTCCCCTTGAACCTGGGCCAATCTAGTGACTTGCGTGTAGCCAGCAGAACACAGCAGCAGTCCGAACAGCCTTGTGGCTTCCCCCTGGTTCTGTCAGCTTATTCCTCACAGGGAAGCCAACCACCAGGGAAGAGGCCAGACCACCCTGAAGCCCTCCATATTCTCGAGAGGTCACCTGTAGGTGCCAGCCTCAACTGCCGGCCACGTGAGCGAGCATCTTGCCCGTCCTGCCGGGATACTGGGGTTTCAGAAGCATGAGAGTACAGCACCCCGACCCCCAAGCAAGACCTGCCCTGTCTAGACCTTCCTGAATTCCTCACTCACAAAGTTGAGAGCAAAATAAAACATTTAGTTTAAGCCACTGCTTGGCAATAGTAAATGGATAAACCAGCCATACATTACATTAAATCAATTTAGTCCTGCTAGAACAGAAGTTTTCAAGGTCAGGAATTTTTATTTTCTTCACTCGTGTCTCCCAGACACCAACAACAGTGCCTAGCATACTGTGCTCATAAATATTTGATGATTTAATTTGTAGAATAAATGAGGCAATGGCTCCTGAATTTAGCTTCACATCAGAACTAACTGGGGGCTTTTTAAAGCTACCCCACCCTCATCTGTGATATTGTGATTCAACAGGTCCCCAAGGACTCTGTATTTAAGTCCCCATGTCACTTGGATGCAAATCAGGTTTGAGAAATACAGTAAAAACAGGGATCTCAACTCATGCAAAGAAGACTGGTTTCTTTTGGTTAATGAAACCATCTATACCCACAGGGACCAGATGGCTTGAGCAACAGGCCTTACAAAGCTCTTTTCCTAAAAATATTTGTATAATACAATTCACATAATGAAAAATTCACTACAAAGAAGCATGATGGATAAATTGATTATCTCCTTAAAATGGGAACATTTTTTGTTTCTACTGCCTATACTAACCTTCCATACCGCTACCTATACTCCAAAAGAAAACAAATATTGGTAACAAAAATGTTAATGAATTATGAACTTCCCATATGATACTTTCCTACTTTAGATTTTCTTCCTGCTACTCCTTTCCTGAATAACAAAAATATCCAAACAAGAATCTTTTCCAAGATGTAAGATAACTTAAATTGCAGCATATTTAAAATTTAATCTGAACTCCTGAAGCTGAGTGACAGGCACCTGGGGGATTTACTAACACTAGTAGTTAATTTGAGTATGTTTGAAATTTCCCATAAAAAGTTTTTTAAGGGGTGTCTGGCTGGCTCAGTCATTAGAGCATGCAACTCTTGATCTCTGGGTTGCGAATTCAAACCCCACCTTGGGCATAGAGCTCACTTTAAAAAAAACAACAAAACATTTTGGGGTGCCTGGGTGGCTCAGACTCAATTTCAACTCAGGTCATGATCTCAGGGACCTGGGATGGAGCCCTGCATCAGGCTCACCGCTCAGTGCGGTGTCTACTTCTCTCCCTCTTTTTCTACCTCCCCCTCCACATGCACGCACTCTCTAAAATAAATAAATCTTTTTTAAAGAAGTTTTTTAAGGGGCTCCTGGGTGGCTTAGTCGTTAAGCGTCTGCCTTCAGCTCGGGTCATGATCCCAGGGTCCTGGGATCGAGCCCCACATCAGGCTCCCTGCTCGGCGGGAAGCCTGCTTCTCCCTCTCCCACTCCCCCTGCTTGTGTTCCCTCTCTCGCTGCGTCTCTGTCAAATAAATAAAATCTTTAAAAATCTTTAAAAATAATAATAAAAAATAAATTTTAAAAGTTAATCTCTAAGGGAGAATAATCCTTCAAAAACTATCTAATTATGGTGGAAATTTCTACTAACCCAGACAATAAAAAATGCAGTATTACTAGAGCTTAACAAGTTCGGTTTTTTTTTTTCCCTTTTTCCAATAAGGCATAGCGGAATCATTACTTTTGTATATGTGCACCTCAACGTTAAAACGATTCTCACATACAGTAACATGCAACTAACATCTTTGCAATACAGCTCTTGGAAATTCTACTTTTTAATAACAAGTTAATCTGATTAAAACTACAAAAAATACCCAAACCAAGGTTTTGCCCCCCAAAATAATCCCTCATAAAGGAGGCATCTTTTTAAAGATTTTATTTATTTTAGACAGAGAGAGAGAGAGAGAGAGTGAGAGTGCAAGCAGGGGGAGGGACAGAGGGAGAGGGAGAGAGAATCTCAAGCAGACTCCCTGCTGAGTGCGGAGCCTGTGGTGGTAATGGATCCCAGGGCCCCGAGACCACAGCCTGAGCCAAAACCGAGTCGAGCACTCAACCAGCTGAGCCCTCCAGGTGCCCCAGGAGGCATCATTTTATATTCCACTTCTTACAAAAGTCTCCTGTATTACAAACAGAGGTTCTTTTATGTGAGGAGGACAAATGACCCCAAACAGATCTCAACCAAACTAACATTGGATGCTTACAGGAAGGTTCCTTACTTCCCTTTTTTCCCTCTTCCATTTTTTAAAAAAGAAGGGGTATTCGGGGCACCTGGGTGGCTCAGTCAGTTAAGCATCTGCCTTCAGCTCACGTCATGATCTCAGGGTCCTAGGATCCAGCCCCGCATCTAGCTCCCCGCTGATCACGGACCCTGCTTCTCTCCCTGCTTGTGCACGCTCTCTCTGTCAAATAAATAAATAAAATCTTAAAAAACAAGGGGGGGGGCAGGGTTAGGCAAAGAGACATACCAGATTTAATAATTATTCCTGGGGGATATGACCTCACAATTCCACTGGACTTCAATTTTAACAAATCTTTTAAAGATCACTTTTTGCTTTTTAAATTTCACTTTAAAAAGCAATATAGGGGGTGCCCGTGTGGCTCAGTCAGTTAGGCATCTGCCTTCAGCTTGGGTCGTGATCTCAGGATCCTTGGATCAAGCCCCGGGTCCCACTCCCTGCTCAGCGGGGTCTGCTTCTGCCTCTCCCCCTTACCCCCCACTTGTGCTCATGCTCTCTCATATAAAAATTAAATAATAAAAATAAAAGGCAATACAGTAGGGGCACCTGAGTGGCTCAGTCGGTTAAATGTCTACCTTTGGCTCAGGTCATTATCTCGGGGTCCTGGGATCATCGAGCCCCACATTGAGCTCCCAGCTCAGGGGAGTCTGCTTCTCCTTCTCCCCCTGCCCCTCCCCACCCCATTCATGATTTCTCTCTCTCTCAAATAAATAAAATCTTTAAGAAAAAAAAAAAAGCAATATGGCTAAGTGGTTACACATAAGGAGACACTGGAAAAATACTTCAGAAACTTATAAAGTGGTATCCAGGTGGAGGAATAGGATAACACAGGACCAGGCTGGAAAGCTACTTTTCACTAAATAGCTTTTATTTTTTATTTTCGAACCACGAGAATATTATTTACTCAAAAAGTAACCTGGGGGAACCTGGGTGACTCAGTCGTTAAGCGTCTGCCTTCGGCTCAGGTCATGATCCCAGGGTCCTGGGATCGAGCCCCATATCGGGCTCCCTGCTCCTTGGGAAGCCTGCTTCTCCCTCTCCCACTCCCCCTGCTTGTGTTCCCTCTCTCGCTGTGTCTCTCTCTGTCAAATAAATAAATAAAATCTTTAAAAAAAAAAAAAAAGTAACCTGAAAAATAATTGGAAGTTGCTACATGGTAGCACTCCCAAAATACACTTCCAGAAAAAATGAACCACAAACTGCCTGAGTGTGACAGGAACAGCTATTGGCAACTGGGCATAAATTTCCAGGGACAGAATTATATATGTATTCAAAAAGTGCTATATCTCATCAGCACAATCTTGGCTGCAGAAAACTACAAGACAAATGTCCTATTTTTACAATGGAAAAATTATACCACAATGGGAGGGGATGAGAATCTACAAGGACTAAGAGACTTGAGATATTTAGAAATTGCCACATAACGGCTCTCATTTGGATACTGTTTTAAACAAATTAAAAATATCATGAAACAAACAGGATTATTTAATCATGACTGGACCATTGATGTTATTAAGGATTCTGTGTGTGTGTGTGTGTGCACATGTGTGTGTGGGGGGGTCTAATAAAATTGTACTTATGCTTGTTTTTTTCTAAAGATCACTGTATCTCTTAGAAATTCACAATGAAATATTTATGGATGAAATGATACAGTAATTGGGATTTGCTTCAAAATAATTTGTGGAGAGGGGAACCTAGCTGGCTCAGTCCACAGAACATGTGACTCATCATCTCAAGGTGGTGAGTTCAAGCCCCATGTCAGGTATGGAGCTTACTTTATTAACAAAAAAAAATTTGTGGAGAGAAAAAAAGGTAAGACAAGATTAGCAGTGAATTCATTGTTGAAGATGAGTTGACAAGTGAATGGATAATTTTCATAAGTGTTTTAAATTTTCCACAAAAAGTTAAAATTCCAAATCAGAAGAAAGGGTATATGACATCCTCTAGCTACTTCCCAAATTTCTCTATCTTCCAAGGGTACTTGTTTAAAAACACAGATTCCCACATCCCACCTCAGACCTGAGTCAGATGCTCTCATTCTTATTATCAGGGAAGTTCAGGAAATCATGCTACATGACTCAAAAAGAAACTCCAGGGACAACAAAGACCATGTCAAAGACATGTGAAGTTTCAGTAAAATTATTTAATGAAATGTGAGAGTGGGAAAAATGGCAGAGTGGGGAAAATTATGAATCCAAAAATGCATGTGTAACTAGAAATACATACCATTACAATTATGTCATCTAAGTGCTTGAAAGGCTTATATGGTCAAGATGGCCAAGAAAAGGTTTTTGGATTTTCTTTATGCTTTTTTTTTTTTTTTTAAGATTTTATTTATTTATTTGTCAGAGAGAGAGCGCAAGTGCACAAGCAGGGGGAAATGGCAGGCAGAGGGAGAAGGCTCCCCGCTGAGCAAGGAGCCTGTTGGACTCGATCTCAGGACCCTGGGATCATGACCCAAGCCGAAGGCAGACGCTTTAACTAAGCCATCCAGGCAGCCCTTGGATTTTCTTTTTGAGAAAATGGGACATTACCTATGTTCATGATTGCCTTATGTTCTCACCAATATGGTAAATTTTAAACTTACATTTACTGAAGTCCTACTATACACTTAGGCACTGAGCCAAGTGTTTTCATGTATCGTTCAGGGTTCAGCAAACAGAGGCCCACAGGCCAAATCCAACACACTGTCTATTGGTGTAAACAAAATCTCCCTGGAATCTGGTCAGGCCCGTTCACTTAAGTCTCTGTTTTCATGCTACTACAGCAGAGCTGAACAGTTACAACAAAGCCCACAAAGTCTACAATATTATCTGGCCCTTTACAGAATAAGTGTGCTGATCCCTGTATTTGTTTAACCATAGTAAGATTTCAACAACTGTGACTCTTTACACAGAAGAAACTGGGGCTCAAAGAGGTTAAGTGGCTTTCTCATGATCACAGTTCAGGTGGCCAGGATTTGAACCCAAACTATCTCATCCCAGCACGCAGTGCTTACCTACCATATCATGCTACTTCCAAATATATACTTAAAGACAATCTAAATGTCCAGCCTGACAAATAGGAGTTCAGGTGTGTAAGTTTGAAAAGTTCATCCATACAAGGGGAATTCTAGGCAGCCCAACAAGATCATGATCAACATCAGACAGGAAACACACCCATCATCGAGTTAGCAGAAAAAGTAGGTTACAACACCTACTGTTCTTGGGATTTCCAGTTCAATATAGCCTATGTAGTTTTTGTCCTTCCTATCAAAAAAACCCTTTGAAAATTATAGGAAATGAGGGCGGCTCAGTTAAGCATCCAACTCTTGATTTCGGCTCAGGTCATGATCTCAGGGTCGTGACACTGAGCCCCACACCGGGCATGGCTTAAGATTCTCTCTCTCCCTCTGCCCTGTCCCCCAACCCCCTGTGCATACGCTCTCAAAAAAAAAAAAAGAGGGGTGCCTGGGTGGCTCAGTTGTTAAGCGTCTGCCTTTGGCTCAGGTCACGATCCCAGAGTCCTGGGATCTAGCCCCACATCGGGCTCCCTGCTCAGCAGAAAGCCTGCTTCTCCCTCTCCCACTCCCCCTGTTTGTGTTCCCTCTCTCTCTGTCTCTCTGTCAAATAAATAAATATATTAAATCTTAAAAAAAAAAAAAGAAAATTATAGGAAATGACTTGTAAAGGCATAAACCTACAAAGAGAAAGCATAAAGAAAAAACGGCAAAGCAAGTTAAATAAAAATCAGCTGCTAGAAAAGAGACAGATAAACAGTTATTGGATAAGCAGACCACAGAGACCAAAACCTAAGCCTGCAATGAGAAAAATCCAGAAACATGTGGAGTCACAGTACAGGACCCCCAAAAGATTCAGGAATTGGAGGTACCAGACCTCTGAAAAGGTGAAGCTGAAGATGAAAACAGGAGAATGAGTTGGAAATCTGTGAAGTTAGATCCTGAGATCCCTGCTCCCATCCTGTGCAGATAGGTCTGCCTTTTCCCCATCCAGCAAAAGACTAAGGTTCATGCTTGAAAAAGTTGAGCCAAGGAGCCTATGGAATAATCAGGAACAACAGACACACAATCAAGGGTGAGGGACCATTGCATATTGGACAGTGAGAACCCAGGTCCCTCCCTCAACTTGACTCTTAGAACAGCACCAGCCAGATGTGTGCCTCCTAGATGGGGGAGTGGAGCATTTCTCCCAGGGACACTGAGCAGCCTCTGAAGATGAAGCCACAGATCCAGTTGGGGTCCCCACAAAATCACCCAGTGTTGTCACCCTATGTTGAAGCCAGCAGTTGGTAAGCCCATCCACACACTTAGAACTTCCAACCAGCTTTTAAAAGTTCCATCTTTAAATATGAATGGACAGGCAACACATTCCAGGAGAGCCCTACCATAAAAGATAGAAACCGGGGTGCCTGGGTGGCTCAGTCGTTAAGTGTCTGCCTTCGGCTCAAGTCATGATCTCAGGGTCCTGGGATCGAGACCCACATCAGGCTCCCTGCTGAGCGGGGAGCCTGCTTCTCCCTCTGCCTCTCCCCCTGCTTGTGTTCCTGCTCTCGTTCTCTGTCAAATAAATAAATAAAATCTTTTAAAAAAAATAAAACATAGAAACCAAAATACTTAGAAAAAAAAGAAAAAAATCAGAAGGAAACTCAGAGAAAAAGTAGTGCAAAAAAGAGACGAAAACTTCAAAACAAACCTATAATACTCTCAGAGACCAGAGAAGGCACGATAACCTCAAAACAAGAATAGGATACTCTAAAAAAGGAATACTCAAAACATCAGTGTTCTTAGAAATTAAGTATGTCAAAAATGAAAAAAGTATGTATTATTATATACACTCACCTTAATTACTTATAAAGCAAAAATGAAAGTAAACAGGGGGGCGGAGCAAGATGGCGGAGGAGTAGGAGACCTGGATTTCGTCTCCTCTCAGGAATTCAGCTGGATAGGGATCAAACCATTCTGAACACCTACAAACCCAACAGGAGATCGAAGAAAAGAATAGCAACAACTCTCTAAACAGAAAAGCGACCACTTTCTGGAAGGTAGGACGTACGGAGAAGTGAATCCCAGGCAATATTCGGGAGGATAGACGGCGGGGGAGGGGCCTCCATCGGCCGCTTCTGGCAAGTGATAGAACCACGGAGCACAAAATCGGAACTTTTAAAAGTCTGCTCCGCCAAGGGACGTCACTCTGGTGGCTAAGTGGGGAGTGGAACCCTCCGGGACAGTGTGGTCTCAGGACCCTCGGGGTCACAGAAAGACCGGGGGTGCCTGAGTGTGGCAGAGCTCCCAGGTAACGGAGCAGGGAAGCCGGCTGCAGAGGCGGAGCCCAGGCGCGAGCTCTCAGCTCGGGTTGCCATAAACCGTGATCCGCGGCACAGTCGGGCCCCTGCTCCTCCAGCAGGGACCCAACAAGCGGCAGATCGGGGAGACTCACCTTCCTCCCCCGGGAGGAGCCGCGCGGGACTGCACCACAGGGATCTGTGGGGTTTGGAGACTCCACCCGGGGTCGGGTGCCAGAGATAGAAACGCGCGGTCACAGGCCGGGCGAGCACGGAGTGCGGCCGGAGACCGGGGAGATGGGAGTGACTGACTGCTTTTCTCTGGGGGCTCACTGAGGAACGGGCCCGAGTTCTCGGCTCCTCCGGGGCGGAGATTGGGAGGCCGCCATTTTCACTCTCCGCCTCCAAAGCTGTACGGAAAGCTCGCAGGGAACAAAAGCCCCGGAGACCAAACCCGAGCAGATTACTTAGCCGGGAGGGGGCAAGGGCGGGGCAATTCCGCCTCCGGCAGAGACATTTGGAAACCACGGCAACAGGCCCCTCCCCAGAAGATCAGCGAGAACAGCCAGCCAAGACCAAGTTTACCGATCAATGAGAACGTCAGAACTCCAGCGCTAGGGGAATACTGCACATAGAATTCACGGCTTTTTTACCATGATTCTTTAGTCTTTTAAAGTTAATTTTTTTTTAACTGTCTTTTTGTCTTTTTATTCTTTTTGAATTTTTCTTTTTCCCTTTTTCAACCAACATCTTATCAATCCCCTTTTTAAAAAAAAACATTTTTATTTTTCATTTTTAGAGTCATATCCTATCCCTTCATAGTAGTTACCCGTATTTTTGGCTTATATATATAAGTTGTTCTCTCTTTAAAATTTTGAGATAGTTTCTTCTAACAGATTAAAATATACCCTAAATCTCTAGTATATGGTGTTTTCTATTCCCCTGCCTGATCACATCCTCTCCCTTTTTTTTTTCTTTTTCTTTTTCCTTTTTTTAAATCCTCTTCTTCTTTCAAACAACTTATCAATTCCTTTTATAAAATTTTTTATAATTTCCATTTTTACAGTCATATTCCATCCCTTCATCATATCAACCCTTATTTTTGTACATATATAAGTTCTTCTTTCTTTAAAATTTTTGGGAGGCACTTTCTTCTAAAAGACCAAAATACACCCCAAATCTAGTGAGTGGCACTGATCTATATACCAGCCTGATCATATTTGATCACATTCTGGTTTTTTGTTGTTGTTGTTGTTTTGTTTTGTTTGTTTTTGTTTTTATCTTTATCTTTATCTTTTTCTTTTTTTTCTTTTTCTTTTTTCTCTTTTTCCCTTTCTTATCCCACTGCTTCAGGTCTTTTCTGATTTGTTTAGAGTATATTTTCTGGGGACGTGGTTACTCTGCTAGCATTTTGTTCTCTCATTAATCTATTCTCTGCACAAAATGACAAGACGGAAAAAATCACCTCAACAAAAAGAACAAGAGGTAGTACCGACTGCCAGGGACCTACTCAATACGGACATTAGTACGATGTCAGATCTAGAGTTCAGAACCATCACTTTAAAGATACTAGCTGGGCTTGAAAAAAATATGGAAGTTATTAGAGAAACCCTTTCTGGAGAAGTAAAAGAGCTAAAATCCAACCAAGTAGAAATCAAAAAGGCTAGTAATGAGGTGCAATCAAAAATGGGGGCACTAAGTGCTAGAATAAATGAGGCAGAAGAGAGAATCAGTAATATAGAAGATGAAATGATGGAAAATAAAGAAGCTGAGAAAAAGAGAGATAAACAACTACTGGATCATGAGGGCAGAATTCGAGAGATAAGCGATACCATAAGACGAAACAACATTAGAATAATTGGGATCCCAGAAGAAGAAGAAAGAGAGAGAGGGGCAGAAGGTATAATGGAGCAAATTATAGCAGAGAACTTCCCTAATGTGGGGAAAGAAACAGGCATCAAAATCCAGGAAGCACAGAGAACACCTCTCAAAATCAATAAAAATAGGTCAACACCCCGACATCTAATAGTAAAACTGACGAGTCTCATAGACAAAGAGAAAATCCTGAAAGCAGCTCGGGAGAAGAGATATGTAACCTACAAGGGTAGAAACATTAGATTGGCAACAGACCTATCCACAGAGACCTGGCAAGCCAGAAAGGACTGGCAGGATATATTCAGAGCACTAAATGAGAAAAATATGCACCCAAGAATACTATATCCAGCTAGGCTGTCATTGAAAATTGAAGGAGAGATAAAAAGCTTCCAGGACAAACAAAAACTAAAGGAATTTGCAAACACAAAACCAGCCCTACAGGAAATCTTGAAAGGGGTCCTCTAAACAAAGAGAGAGCCTAAAAGCAACATAGATCAGAAAGGAACACAGACAATATACGGTAACAGTCACCTTACAGGCAATACAATGACACTAAACTCCTATCTTTCAATAGTTACCCTGAATGTAAATGGGCTAAATGCCCCAATCAAAAGACACAGGCTAACAGACTGGATTAAAAAACAAGACCCATCGATATGCTGTCTGCAAGAGACTCATTTTAGAACCAAAGACACCCCCAGATTGAAAGTGAGGGGGTGGAAAACCATTTACCATGCTAATGGACACCAAAAGAAAGCTGGGGTGGCAATCCTTATATCAGACAAATTAGATTTTAAACCAAAGACTGTAATAAGAGATGAGGAAGGACACTGTATCATACTTAAAGGATCTATCCAACAAGAAGATCTAACAATTGTAAATATCTATGCCCCTAACATGGGAGCAGCCAATTATATAAGACAATTAATAACAAAAGCAAAGAAACACATCGACAACAATACAATAATAGTGGGGGACTTTAACATCCCCCTCACTGAAATGGACAGATCGTCTAAGCAAAAGATCAACAAGGAAATAAAGACTTTAAATGACACACTGGACCAAATGGACTTCACAGACATATTCAGAACATTCCACCCCAAAGCAACGGAATACACATTCTTCTCTAGTGCCCATGGAACATTCTCCAGAATAGATCACATCCTAGGTCATAAATCAGGTCTCAACCGGTACCAAAAGATTGGGATCATTCCCTGCCTATTTTCAGATCACAATGCTTTGAAACTAGAACTCAATCACAAGAGGAAAGTCGGAAAGAACTCAAATACATGGAGGCTAAAGAGCATCCTACTGAAGAATGAATGGGTCAACCAGGAAATTAAAGAATTAAAAAAATACATGGAAACCAATGAAAATGAAAACACAACTGTTCAAAATCTTTGGGATGCAGCAAAGGCAGTCCTAAGAGGAAAGTATATAGCAATACAAGCTTTTCTCAAGAAACAAGAAAGGTCTCAAGTACACAACCTAACCCTACACCTAAAGGAGCTGGAGAAAGAACAGCAAATAAAGCCTAAACCCAGCAGGAGAAGAGAAATCATAAAGATCAGAGCAGAAATCAATGAAATAGAAACTAAAAGAACAGTAGAACAGATCAACGAAACTAGGAGCTGGTTCTTTGAAAGAATTAACAAGATTGATAAACCCCTGGCCAGACTTATCAGAAAGAGAAGAGAAATGACCCAAATCAACAAAATCATGAATGAAAGAGGAGAGATCACAACCAACACCAAAGAAATACAAACAATTATAAGAACATATTATGAGCAACTCTATGCCAGCAAATTAGATAACCTGGAAGAGATGGATGCATTCCTAGAGATGTATCAACTACCAAAACTGAACCAGGATGAAATAGAAAACCTGAACAGACCTATAACCACTAAGGAAATTGAAGCAGTCATCAAAAATCTCCCAAAAAACAAAAGCCCAGGGCCAGATGGCTTCCCAGGGGAACTCTACCAAACATTTCAAGAAGAATTAATACCTATTCTTCTGAAACTCTTCCAAAAAATAGAAACGGAAGGAAAACTTCCAAACTCATTTTATGAGGCCAGCATTACCTTGATCCCAAAACCAGACAAAGACCCCATCAAAAAGGAGAATTATAGACCAATATCCCTGATGAACATGGATGCAAAAATTTTCACCAAAATACTAGCCAATAGGATCCAACAGTACATTAAAAGGATTATTCACCATGACCAAGTGGGATTTATCCCTGGGCTGCAAGGTTGGTTCAACATCCGCAAATCAATGTGATACAATACATTAACAAAAGAAAGAACAAGAATCGTATGATCCTCTCAATAGATGCAGAAAAAGCTTTTGACAAAGTACAGCATCCTTTCTTGATCAAAACTCTTCAGAGTATAGGGATCGAGGGTACATACCTCAATATCATAAAAGCCATCTATGAAAAACCTACAGCGAATATTATTCTCAATGGGGAAAAACTGAGAGCTTTCCCCCTAAGGTCAGGAACGCGGCAGGGATGTCCACTATCACCACTGCTATTCAACATAGTATTGGAAGTCCTAGCCACAGCAATCAGACAACAAAAAGAAATCAAAGGCATCCAAATTGGCAAAGAAGAAGTCAAACTCTCACTCTTTGCAGATGATAGGATACTTTATGTGGAAAACCCAAAAGACTCCACCCCGAAACTGCTAGAACTCATACAGGAATTCAGTAAAGTGGCAGGATATAAAATCAATGCACAGAAGTCAGTGGAATTCCTATACACCAACAATAAGACAGAAGAAAGAGAAATTAAGGAGTCGATCCCATTTACAATTGCACCCAAAACCATAAGATACCTAGCAATAAACCTAACCAAAGAGACAAAGGATCTGTACTCAGAAAACTATAAAATACTCATGAAAGAAATTGAGGAAGACACAAAGAAATGGAAAAACGTTCCATGCTCATGGATTGGAAGAACAAATATTGTGAAGATGTCAATGCTACCTAGAGCAATCTACACATTCAATGCAATCCCCATCAAAATACCATCCACTTTTTTCAAAGAAATGGAACAAAGAATCCTAAAATTTGTATGGAACCAGAAAAGACCCCACATAGCCAGAGGAATGTTGAAAAAGAAAAGCAAAGCCGGCGGCATCACAATTCCGGACTTCAAGCTCTATTACAAAGCTGTCATCATCAAGACAGCATGGTACTGGCACAAAAACAGACACATAGATCAATGGAACAGAATAGAGAGCCCAGAAATGGACCCTCAACTCTATGGTCAACTAATCTTCGACAAAGCAGGAAAGAATGTCCAATGGAACAAAGACAGTCTCTTCAACAAATGGTGTTGGGAAAATTGGATAGCCACATGCAGAAGAATGAAACTGGACCATTTCCTTACACCACACACAAAAATAGACTCCAAATAGTTGGAAGACCTCAATGTGAGACAGAAGTCCATCCAAATCCTAAAGGAGAACACAGGCAGCAACCTCTTTGACCTCAGCTGAAGCAACTTCTTCCTAGAAACATCGCCAAAGGCAAGGGAAGCAAGGGCAAAAATGAACTATTGGGACTTCATCAAGATAAAAAGCTTTTGCAAAGCAAAGGAAACAGTCAACAAAACCAAAAGACAACCGACAGAATGGGAGAAGATATTTGCAAATGACATGTCAGATAAAGGGCTAGTATCCAAAATCTATAAAGAATTCATCAAACTCAACACCCAAAGAACACATAATCCAATCAAGAAATGGGCAGAAGACATGAACAGACATTTTTCCAAAGAAGACATCCAAATGGCCAACAGACACATGAAAAAGTGCTCAATATCGCTCGGCATCAGGGAAATCCAAATCAAAACCTCAATGAGATACCACCTCACACCAGTCAGAATGGCTAAAATTAACAAGTCAGGAAACAACAGATGTTGGCGGGGATGAGGAGAAAGGGGAACCCTCCTACACTGTTGGTGGGAATGCAAGCTGGTGCAGCCACTCTGGAAAACTGTATGGAGGTTCCTCAAAAAGTTGAAAATAGAGCTACCATATGATCCAGCAATTGCACTACTGGGTATTTACCCCAAAGATACAAAAGTAGGGATCCGAAGGGGTACGTGCACCCCGATGTTTATAGCAGCAATGTCCACAATAGCCAAACTGTGGAAAGAGCCAAGATGTCCATTGACAGATGAATGGATAAAGAAGATGTGGTATATATATACAATGGAGTATTATGCAGCCATCAAAAGGAATGAGATCTTGCCATTTGCAACGACGTGGATGGAACTGGAGGGTATTATGTTGAGTGAAATAAGTCAAACAGAGAAAGACATGTATCATATGATCTCACTGATATGAGGAATTCTTAATCGCAGGAAAGAAACTGAGTGTTGTTGGAGTGGGGGGTGGGGTGGGAGGGATGGGGTGACTGGGTGATAAGACACTGGGGAGGGTATGTGCTCTGGTAAGTGCTGTGAATTGTGCAAGACTGTTGAATCTCAGATCTGTACCTCTGAAACAAATAATGCAATATATGTTAAGAAAAAAAGAAGAAGAAGAAGGTAGTGGGAGGGGAAGAATGAAGCGGGGGGAATCGGAGGGGTAGACGAACCATGAGAGACGATGGACTCTGAAAAACAAACAGGGTTCTAGAGGGGAGGGGGGTGGGAGGATGGGTTAGCCTGGTGGTGGGTATTGAGGAGGGCACATTCTGCATGGAGCACTGGGTGTTATGCACAAACAATGAATCATGGAACACTTCATCTAAAACTAATGATGTAATGTATGGGGATTAACATAAGAATTAAAAAAATGATAAAAAAAATGACAGTAAACAGGAAAAATGGGAATTCTAAGGATCAACAGGATTACTTATTTTAACAATATTGAGGAGAGTTTTATGGCACTAGCAGTCTAGGGATGAATTAGTGATAGGTACAGAGAAAACTAAAGGGAAAAAACAAGACAATGATGATCTCCAAGGAACGTAAACTTTTGTACGAGAGGAAATGTGATCAGAGCATACTAGGTGACTCCGCTATGAACGTGGTGATAATAAATCTTCAATTGATTTAGCCAAAAACTATATGACAACAACACAGGGAGCTGCTAAAAGGAGAGGTCACAGGTTCGTGGGTATGATGCTGCCAAAGTTAGTGTGGAGAACTGAATTCTTACCTTCTAAGTAAGCAGTCCACAGAGGTCTACAACTGGAAAATCAATACACAGTGCAGGATTACTTAGAAATATGGAGGTAAGTACTAGAAGAAAGAGCTGAAGAGATTCAAGGAGCTGCCACTAAGAGTCATAAGTAAATATAAGCAGAGATGGGTACAACAGAGGAATGCCTTCCCCCCCCCAGTTATAAACTATGTTTAAAAATTGCTATTTACCCTCCAATACCATTCTTTCCTTTAAGAGCAGTAAGAGTGATTTGGGTATAAGTCTCCCAGATGAAAGTTAATGTTCCAGACTCCCTTGCAGCTAGGTGTTGGCCAGGTTTCTAGATTCTTGTCAATAGCTAAAAGCAAAAATGATGTGGACTTCTGAGTCAAGCTCTTAAAAGGGAAGAAGTGTACTTTCCTCTTCTCTTTTCCTCTTTCTACTGCCTGGAATGTCAAGGTAACATCCTCAGGGTCCTATCAGAGCAGCCACTCAGACCACAGATGGAGACTAGGCTGATGCAGCAGAGCATCAAGACAGATGGCACCAGGGCGCCTGGGTGGCTCAGTTGGTTAAGCGACTGCCTTCGGCTCAGGTCATGGTCCCGGAGTCCTGGGATCGAGTCCCGCATCAGGCTCCCGGCTCAGCGGGGAGCCTGCTTCTCCCTCTGACCCTCTCCCCTCTCATGCTGTTTCTCTCTCTCTCTCTCAGATAAATAAATAAATAAAATCTTTAAAAAAAAAAAAAGACAGATGGCACCAGGGTCCCCGACACCGTGCAGCCCTCCTCCTCAAGCCAAACTTCTATTTTCTTTAAGCCACTGTTATTTTGGCCTTTGTTAGGGCAGGAAAATGCATATCCTAACAAACATATAAATCCTAAATTTAAATAAAAGAGAGAGAGAGATAGCACTGAACTGAGATTTTTTAGTAACTCTGAAAGGTATTTTCGAAAAGAACCATCAGTTGGTCCTGGAGTCCTTGGTAAGTAAAGTGCTGCTTTTAATGAGTAACACTCAGGATCAAACTAGAAAGACCAAATACTTATCATCAAGAGAACTAAAAATCCCATGCCTGGTATAAGCTCTACTCACCTTCTGGCTTTCTAAATGAGAGTCGGAATCATCCAAAAACTCGAGGGCTGGAGAGTGCTTGTCAATGACTGTCCTTCGGTCACCAGCTATCTCCTCAATGGGTTTCTCCTGAGGGTCTATCACCACTCTCCTGTCGCAGAAACTGCTCCTCTCTGGCACAGCCTTTTTGTCCTCTGCTTTCACCTCCGGGGCTGACTCTTTCCCTTTCTGAGGAGACACAGTGACACTCCTGGTTGGCCCTTCTCCGCGGCTGGGACGCTCTCCTCTGTTCGGCGTTGCCCTCGTGGCAGCCTCTCCTTTCCTTTTTGGCATCGACTTTCCCAGGATGCCCTGGATAGCCTTCAGGTAGATCACCGTAGAGCCCTGGTCTCGAAATCGATCCCTCTTCCTTTTTTGCACCTTGTTTGGTTCCTCATTTGTATCATTTTGACCCTCCGCTTCAGCTGCAAATTCAGAGTTCGTGGAGTTACGAGAACTATCTTTTGAATCAACCTGGAAGCGGGGAGGAAAAAAAAATCTCAGTTCGTGAAAGGGTTATCTGAAGGGCGATTACATATAGG
This sequence comes from Mirounga leonina, assembly GCF_011800145.1. Lineage (NCBI taxonomy): Eukaryota > Metazoa > Chordata > Mammalia > Carnivora > Phocidae > Mirounga > Mirounga leonina. The sequence continues at coordinate 8,041,870 of NW_023270855.1, forward strand.
AAGCACTCAGCAAATTAGAAATCAGTGGCTGCTGCACCAATCACAGGGAAGGTGACAGTGGCTAAGATGAAGATTCTCTCCCGGAGGGTTCCATCCCATCCCACTGAGAAGTGCCACTGTAAAAGGGCCTGAATTGCTGCCATTTCATTATTCACTTTCTCATGCCCATCAGGTAATACCCTCACACTGCAGCAGGCAGGAATAAACAGAGAAATGAACAGTCTAGTAACACTGAACTGTAAGCTCCCTGAGGCCAAGGACTACCACACACTTGAGAACACACACAGGCAAAAGAGCAGCACAAAACTTCAGCACTAAAAGGGTCTCTAGAAACCAGCTAACACAATCCCACATCTAAGAGTCCAGGAGATCCAAGGGCCCAGGGAGGAGTAGACTCCAATCTCCCAAGTCCTGACAGCAGAGTGCAGGCCTTATTGAAGTTCTCTGCCAACTCCTTCCCCCAAATCGAAACCTCGGTGCCAGAAGGCGTCTGGTCTCCCAGAGAATGCAGGAGGGTCAGTCCAGAGACTGTAACTACCCCCTGACTCCTAATAATCTCCTCATAAACACAGGTGAAGTCTCAGCCCCATCCTTCCTTCCCCTGAGCACTTACTCATTCCAGGAGCTAGACTATTTGTTTTCAATGTTAATTTACTGTGAAACTCAGATCCAATCCAATCCCAGCCTGGGCTAAGAATGCTCCACAAATCTATCCCTAGAATCATCTCGAAAGCAGTGAAGTCCAAACCTCCCCAGCTATGACCCAGACTGACCATTATCCCAAGGCCTTCTTCAGTCCCTACAACTTGCACTTCTAATTCATTTGTATTAAATCCCTCTCAAATATACAGAGAAAGAACTCCACACTAAGCTTGCTGATCTTTTTTCTCTATTGAGGAAAAGTAGTCTACTCCAAGAGATGTCCATCAATAAGGGAGTGGTTACACAAAGAGGTTTATGCTCTTATTTTATAGACTTCTCATATAATTTGAGTTTTTTCCAAGAAGTACATACTACCTTTGTTTTTAAAAAAGCCTTTTGAAATATGTAAATCTAGATAGTAGTATGGCATAGTATTTTTTACCAGAAGTACTCAAATTGTTGGCAGCTACTAACTTTGATGAGATGGACAGGAAAGGTGGCTTTTACCTTACATTTTGAACCTCTCCTAATTTTCTAACGTGGTGGACATTTTTGAAAAATGTCTACAGGGATTATCCGGGAAAGGAGATGATAAGCCTCTTTTTTTTATACCTTTCCCTATGGAGAAAATCTAATAAACATTAAAAGCAAACTTGAAGGGGCATCTGGGTGGCTCAGTCATTGAGAGTCTGCCTTCGGCTCAGGTCATGATCCCGGGGTCCTGGGATCGAGCCCCACATCGGGCTCCCTGCTCAGCGGGAAGCCTGCTTCTCCCTCCCCCACTTCCCTGCTTGTGTTCCCTCTCTCGCTGTCTCTCTCTCTGTCAAAAAATAAATAAAATCTTTAAAAAAAAAAAAAACCTGAAGATTCCCCACGCACGCCCCATGGGATACAGCCACGACGTCTCAGCCTGCTTCCCCGCGGCCTGCTTCTCTCACTACGGCCAGCCACCCGCCATCCTCAGGCATCCCCATTGTACCGTCACAGGCAAACCTAATTCCCTTTGCTTGTGACACCCTTGCCTCAGTCTCATTTTACACTTGATAAACTCGTATTCATCCTTTAAGGCCCCAAACCCCTTCTTTGACTTCTCCACCTCTGCCTGTGGGACCAGCTACCCCTCTCCTTGCCCTCCCACCCCCGCCACAGGCCGGGTAGAGGACAACATGGGAAGATAAGGTCGACAACAAACGGAGGAGCCCCTGCACCTTCTGAAGGGTCAAAGCTCCTCACTTCAAACCAACTGCTGCCGCTTGCAAGTACAGACCCAGAGTTATGGATTCCAGTTTCTCAGATAAAACAAGAAATCTCAAATTGAATTCATTTTTCCATTCAGCCAGCAATGTTTTGTGGAGCACTTACTATATGCCAGCAGGTCCTGTTTTGAATCTGCGGGTTTAGCATCCAATGAAACATATAAAAATACCTGCTTCCTGGACCTTCTATTCTAGGTGGTGAGGGAAAGGAAAACCAGAAGAAAGGCAACATATGTATTTTGGAGAGTGAAAAGTGCCAGAGAGAAAAAGAACACAGGAAAAGGGAGTAGAAAGTGGGGAAGCAGAAGAGGGTCACTCAAGTCTCCAGTTCAAGGTAGAGGTGTGGACCGGAGGCATATATTTTTAATGTGAAATCTCCAAAATATTAAATACTTTGAGGACCTAGTGGGCCACATTCAGCCTATGGACCACCAGTTTGCCAACCCTGGTAGTGAAGACCAGGACTGCACCTGTCGGAGAAAAAAGGGTTAGAATTAGAATAACATACCTTATGTTTTCCTTTTTTTTTTTTTTTTAAGATTTTACTTATTTGACAGAGAGACAGAGAGAGGGGGAGGGAGGGAGGGAGGGAAAAGCAGACTCCCCGCTGAGCAGGGACCCAGACATGGGGCTCCCTCTCAGGACGCTGGGATCATGACCTGAGCTGAAGGCAGATGCTTAACCAACTGAGCCACCCAGGCGCCCCCATACCTTATGTTTTCATGTGGCCTTACAATTCCCAGAGCTGCCATGGCTGTCATCCCTCTTGTAGGGAGAGGGGAACTGCCACATGGCGTGTACGTGGCAGAACCAGGAGGCAAACTCAAGCTCCCCCTAATATCCTGGAAACCAAGGGAGAATAGCGAAAATACGAAAATTGAGCAACAGTAGCAAAGGCTGCGATGTCAAAGACCATGAGGACCTGAAATGGATCCAGGTCACCCAAGATCCTCAGAAGTGGAGTGGAGGCTATAAAGGTAAAGACGAGGCCTTAAGTTCAACAGAAGAGACAAACCACTTGGCTTCAAACAGGAGCGATTTCGTTCTGCTGGCACTGCTGCGTGGTGAATTATGCGCCTCTGAAGGCAGGAGGCAACGACTCAGTGGAGATGCTGTTGCAGCGCTCGGCGCCGCCAGCCTGCACAATTTCAACAGTTCGTACCCAGCTCCCTGCCTACTCGCTCCCATCCTTTCTCTGCAGTGTGCCAGAGGAGCTCTAAAATCTGCCAACACCACACCTCTGCTAAAACCCTTCAGTGCTTCTGCATTTGCCCACAGGAAACTTCCCCAACTCCTGGGCCTGACTTCAGAAGCCGTTCACAGGCTGGACCCCAGGCTTCTTTTCCAGCATCCTCTCCCACCTTTGTCCATACACCCAGGTGCCTGGGAATGAAGAAGGGCGGCTGGAGAAAAGGGAAGTGAGGACCTTCAGGAACCACGCGTCTCCCAAGTGCTTCAGACCAGCAGCATTTCCTGACACACATTGTTCTGTTGCCTGAAATGTCCTCTCCTCCTCCTCGTCTGTCAAGAGAACACCTCTGTCAAGAGAACAGCACCTCTTCTGTGAGGACTTTCTCAACATTAGTCACTCATTCCTCTGACCCTTGGTACTTCAAATGCCCCTGTTACAGCACTCCACACAATGCTTGGTGATGAAGGACTTTTCAGTGCCTCAACCACTGCCTTCCTCTTCACACCTCTAACTCCTAGCATGGACTTCCACCCAAGCACCAGACATCTGCTGGGTGAAGACGCAGGAACCAGGATCACACAGGAAAGCTCTGTCATTCGAGAGCCAAGATACACAATGGCTTCTTGTGTCTGGGCCTGTACCACCCTGCAGAGAGCTCCTCAAGGGGGAGGATCTTGCCCTCTTCGTCTCTCCACCCCTCACACTAACACTAGCCTGGGACAGAACAGGGCCTCAGAGGGCCGCAGAGCTAAGAATGCAGGCTTTGAAGTCCCACTGATCTGGGGTAGCACAGCTTTGCCGCATACAAGCTAGATGGCCTTGGTCAAGTTACTTAACATTTCTGAGTCTCCTTTCCCAGCGTCTACACATACTAGGTGCTCAAATATTTGTTAACCGATATGTAAATATTTGTTAACGGACACGTAAAGATAATACTGCCTATTTCATAAGACTCTCAGGATTATGTGAGAGCTTATGGGTCAAACACTGAGAATTCTATTTGATGAAAGTCTACCACATCATAAATGCTCCAATTTTCCCTTCCAGTCTTTCTTCCCTAAAGTAAATGTAGGAATGAAGAAGGTCATACTTAAGACTACTAATATAAGGTAGGTGAAGGTGCTCACAACAGACAAATTTAATCTTTCTCTACAGAAAAAACGAAGATCATCAGCTACCATTAGAATTTGAGAAAACCTCTCAAACAACTGTCCTAGAGGAAATAAGGAACAAACAGTAAGAGGCTGGCCAGCAGCAATCTCTAGTGAATCCAAATTGCCCAGTCTAGCTATTGTCTGAATGGGTTCCCCCAAAATTCATATGTTGAAATCTAACCCCAAGAAGGTGGTATTAGGTCCTTTGGGAAGTGATTAGGTCATGAACGTGAAGCCCTCATGAATGTGACTAGTGCTCTTATCTACAAGTCCCCAAGAGAGCTCCCCTGCCCCCCTCTGCCATGTGAGGACAGGAGAAATCTACAAACCAGAAAAGGGCCCTCACTTGACCATGCTGGCCCCCTGATCTCAGACTTCAGCCTCCAAAACTATAAGAAATAAATTTCTATTATTTATAAGCTACCCAGTCTGTGGCATTGTTACCAAAGCCAGAACATTCCCCTCTGAATATTCTGTGACCTGGCCGAGACCTCTGTGCTGAAGGTGGGGAGGAGACAGATAATGGGGGACCCACACACAAAGCCAAGCATTTACCCCTCAAAATTTACAGAGCAAATGCAAAACAGGTAGATAGGTGGGTAAAAGTAGGAATGAGGGGACCTTAGAAGGACCAAGGGGGAGAACATGCTGTTTTTGTGAGTGCCACTGGGCTGTGATTGTTGACAGGACTCAGGACTTACTAGAAAAACAAGCTGGACATAACTGCAGAGTATGAGGGGAAGAGGTGCAGACTGAGAAAAAGATAAGAAAGGCATTTTGTAATTCATCAAGATGAGTCAAGTACTGTACCTTGTTTTCAAACTAACACTAAAGGGCAGAGCCCTTAGCAGTGCTAGAGAGGGACAATCTGAATTAATCATATCAACATCCCCATATTCTATCCTCACTCAATATGACTGATCTTTCAAAAATGCACATCTGCCTTCCCTGTGTATAGAACTCTACATAACTCTTTAATGGCTTGGAGTAAAATCCAAATTCCCTTGGCTATTAAAGCCCCAAAGCCCCGTTGCAATCGGCCCCCTACCTAGCTCTCTAGTCTCCATTCTGGGCTCTTATGCTCCACACACATCATGAGGCAGTCTTGTGACTTCTCAAGCCCGCCCACCAGGATGTGTTCCCCTTAGAAGCAGTCTCACAGCTCCACAATCCAACAAAGTACTTGACACCCAGTAACCCTCAAGAACTTACTGACTAAAAGCAAGGCACCAACCCCACAACCTCTGACACAGGACTGGACTACTCACTGCTCCATGCTTAACCATTTAAATTGATTTTGGCAAAAAACACCCCGTAGGCCTAAATAAGATAAAGATGGGCCCATGATAGAATTAGACCCACCTGGATTAAAGGCTATTCCTTCAAATCTTGGTTCCTGGTCTGCAGGTCACCCTGAGCCAGGGATGCAGTACACCTGGAAGACTAGGCAGATTCCTACCCTTCTTGGAAGGCTTCATTCTATCTCTAATTGTCACCGAAGTGAAATGTAATCAATCGAGATTATTTCATGCTGTGCCCAAATCAAGTGAAAAACTGTATCAAGAAGGGTTAATGACAAGATTAAACTGTATGGGCAAAGCCCCATATTTACTTGATTTACCTGTGAGTCATATTCAATATGTATTTTTATGCTAAAGACAAAGCTTTTGAAATCACTGTTAAAAAAAATCCAGGGGCGCCTGGGTGGCTCAATCGGTTAAACGACAGCCTTCAGCTCAGGTCATGATCCCAGGGTCCAGAGATTGAGGCCCACGTTGGGCTCCCTGCTCCGCAAGGAGTCTGCTTCTCCCTCTGCCCCTCATCCCGATCGTGCTCTCTCTGAAATAAATAAATAAAATCTTCGGGAAAAAAAAAAAAAATGTGCCATACAGAGTTGTGAGGTCCACGGTGAGAACACTCGGAGCACTTCACCTAAGAGTTCCCCAGGATAAACAGCCAAGGACAGCCTAGTTTCTCAGCTCCACATAATTTAACCACGCAGAAGTTTAGAGACACGTTCCTTAGTGCCTTTTTTCACTGCTTTTGTAAGATCACTTTATCTGAAGGCAGCCCATCTCACCCAACTAAGACTTTCCCTCCACTCTTCTTCATACAAAACTCCTCACCTCTTAAGGCCCAGAGCTCCAAACCCGGAATACAAACTAAGAGGGCAGTGATCTGTTTTGTTACTGGAGAATCCCAAGCAACTAGAACTCTCCTGGAATGATCTAGGCCCTCAGTAAATATTTGTTCAAAATATGAGACTGAAAAAGGGGATGAAGCTCACACTTGGGCCGGCAACGTTAGCTAGTACTCTCTCACCGGGAAAACAGCCAACTATGAGAGATGAATTGCATTTGCTTCTATTTCTCACAGACTCATGTTCAACTTTCCCTCACCGGGAAAATTTTATCCTTTTTTAAGTTCACATAAAATGAAACAGTGGAGGAAATGTACCTCCTCTGAGAAACCCTCCTGCATGTTCCCAATGGGGAACTAAATGTTTAAGCTCCAAAACAAACTCTACGCTACCCACCAACCAAACCCCCAAGGTGCCAGAAACTGTAACTTCAGTAAAAAGCTACACCAAGAACCAAATCCTTATTCTCAGTTCTGTGACTCAGAGAACTTCAAAGTACAAGGGCGCAATTCCTTAAATTTACAACTGAAATAGGTCTGTGTCTCCTGAGCAGGCAATGCACCTTCTACAGCAGTTATCCTCCAGCCCGGCTGGCTGCACATTACAATTTACTGGAGGAGCATTTACAAATCTAGAAACCCAGACCACACCCCAACCCAATTAAATGGGAATGAGAAGCAGGCACAAACCTCCCAAGTAGTTTTAAAGTGCTGCCAAGTTTGAAAACTACCTCTCTATGGCACTGTAGGCCACCCCCCTTGGTCCCCCGGGTTTGTGATAAGCAGACCTCTGGGAAGACCCCAAAGATCTTGAAGGACATGACCCTTTCTAGTCTTCCACCAACAGCTCAAGCCACGTGGAAGGGGCTTCACCGATTCCAAGGCGTCGCAGCCACCTACCTTAAGGCTGCAGGCTTCCTCCTCTAGAGAAGCCATTTCTTCTGGAGAGGGGTTGACAGGGCGAAGAGGGGATCCCTCTGACGAAAGGAATCCCCGTGTGCTCCGAATCAGGCAGCCTTTGGCGGCAGCCCCGCCCACACCTGCGCCGGAAGAATGCGAGGAGGAGGAGGAATTTCTGCGGCAGGATGAGCCCCGGGGCAACCTCGGCGTGCAGGCCACATCGTCCTCCTTCTGGACTTTCAGGCGCTTGGGGCTGCTGGTCCCTCCTGAACGCGACGCAGAGCTGGGAGCTGGCCGGCTGGAGGGGGCCACATCACTGGGCTCCCGGAGGCAGCTGCGCTTACGGGGACACCCTTCTGAAGTGCTGCTCCAGTGGTACTTGACCTTGCGCCGCTCCGACGCCATGGGCACCTGCAAGGTAAAGAGGGGGCCTGGATTCCAACACTAGCCCTCTTCAGACTCCCGCCACCCTGGGTCCCCTGGAGGAGGGTAAGCCAGGTCAGAGTCACGGGCCTCACTGACCTTTCCCCCTTCTTTCCACTGCCCATCACAGTTCTCAAGGTTTCGGAGATGCCAACGCGCTTCGCCTTAGTCAAAACGATCCGAGATTTACTAAGGGCGTCGGTTTGGTTTCCAAACCCACAACGTGCTTCCGCGATCACCAAGCGCTTCAGTTTGCACAGCGCTCCTAGGGAGATGTCAAAGCGCTTCCGGGATTACAAAGCGCTTCGATTTAGTTTGCAATACAGAGCCCTTCGGGGATGTCAAAGCGCTTCAAAAGACTACAAGGCGCTTTAGAGTCCACACATGGCGACCGGACCCGCAGCCTTTGGCGGGCGCTTGGCCCAGAGGCCCGGAATGCCGAGGGCGGGCCGCAGGGCAGGGCCAGAGCCGGCGCGCAGCCCGCCCTGCTCCCGCGGCCCCGCCGACCAGCCCCGGGCCCGAGGGGCCGAGGCGCCCCTCAGGAGCCGGCGGTGCCGCGCTCGGCCGCCACGGGACACCCTCCGGCTCGCCCGGCCGCCCCTTCCGTCCCTGCCGCCGCAGCCCAGACGTCGGCCCCGCCGCCCCCACGGCCCGAACGTCCCTCCCCGGCCGCCTGCTCGCCTCCCGCCCCAGTCCTGCAGCCCCCACTCGGCCTCCGCCCGAGCTCCGGCCACACCGGCCTCCACCTCGCCCGCCTCCCGGAACGAGCCCTGCGGCCCGCGGCCGGGCGTGCGGCGGGGGTGGGCCTTGCGCAGAACGGAGGGCACCCATTGCTCGAATCGGCAAGGGGCGGGACTCCGAGCAAGACGGAGCTCGCCTGTTGGCCAGGAGGCTTGGAGGCATTGGTCGGAAGCAAGGCGGGGCGGAGCCACTCACGTGGGCCAGAAGAGCGCGAAGCTAGGCAGGGCCGCAGTTCCCCCAGCCAGCCTTCCATGGGGTTGGGGGCGTCGGCCGACCCTCTTCCCAGAGTGACGCTCCCCGCTGCTCAGCGTTTTGCGGCTTAGCCAGACGGGTTCAGATCCTTTCCTCGAACCCCCACCAACATCCTGACCCCATTTGCAGAGCAGGAAACTGTGGCTCAGAGGCACCAAGTGACACACCCAGAAAGTGGCAGAGTCGGAAGTTAGGAGCCACAGGAAAAAAAGGCTACACAAAAATGTAAAATGTAAAATTTTTGCGGGGCAAAAAATATCAAAGTTGAAGGACAAGTTACAAACTTAATAAAATATTCGCAACACATGACAAAGGGCTGATGTCCTTACTATGTAAAAACTTTTGTTTTTTAAGATTTTATTTATTTAACAGACAGAAAGAGGGCAGGAGCAGGGGGGAAGCGGCAAAGGGATCGGGAGAAGCAGACCCCCCGCCCAGCAGAGAGCCTGATGTGGGGTCGATCCCAGGACCCTGAGATCAAGACCTGAGCGCAAGGCAGACTCTTAACCTACTGAGCCACTCAGGTAGGGTGAGAAAGATGAAAGATGAAACTTTCTTTATGGGATACTTAGGTATTAAAATGGAAACATGCTAACTGGAATTAAAATAAAACTTTAAAAAAATAAAATGGAAACAGAAATGAACCAAGGAACAGACGCAAATTACAAAAGGCTCTTTAATATGTGAAAAAAAAAAAGGCTCCACCTGTCACTTAAAAATACAAGTAAAATTATAAATTTTTACCTATTAAATTGTCAATGATCAAAAAGCATGATAATACTCTTTGTAGCTGAGGATGTGGGGAAATGCATTCCCAGACCTGATTCAGTGTAAATTGGTACAACCTCTTTGGAAGGCAGCACCCTGTGAAGTTACAAGAATGAAAAACCACCTCAAAATCCAGCATTGGAACCTAGTCCTACAAATTATGGAATATCCTTAGAAAGGAATACCAGGCAAAAAGACTAAAGTAATCCAAAAGTATTACTGAGGAAGAATGGCCAAAAAGGATGTGAAAAAATATGCCCATGCTGAAGCCAGAAATTCCAACTGTCTTGAGCTCAATCTACCTCGGTTTTGATTTTCTAATGAAAATCTAATGATATTAGATTAGTTAAGGAAAAAGATAAAATTTTCATCATCTTTGGAACGATACCCCAAACCAGGAACAGTGGTTGCCTGTGGGCAGAAGGGAGACACTAAAATCCCAGTGGAAAAAAAAAGGCTTTCTTTCCACCACATAACCGTTTGTACTACTGGATTTTTTTGTCATGTGCATTTATTAACTAAAAAAAAAAAAGTCAGGCCTTCCTTCTGAGGATTCATAGAAAGGCATCACAGTGGCCATGAGCCCCTGGAATTGATATACAGAAATGTATATGTACGTTTTTACAGCTTGCTGAGGGGAAAAGGTCTGTAGATTGACAGAAGTGGTTCATTGACCTTGCCACAAATGTCTGAAGCCATGGTCTGAAATGCAAGTATGTCTAGATAACCATTACCCTATTGGCACTAGCCCTCTACTGCTCAAACAGCCCTGAAAGCACCCTACTCATAACTGTAAGGTGCTTATCACATGCTAGGTCCTGTCTGTGGCATGTAACACACTCTAGTTGAATCCTCACAGCCACCAGAGCTTAAAACAGGGGTGTCAGTACAGATTACTGTCTGCTGGGACTGGAGCCCACTCAGCTCTGTTACATATCAGTACAAAGCTGATCTTGTTCGGGGACTACTGAATGCTTTCATGAAGCAAGATCTTCCCCTTGCCCTGACAAACCCAGGAAACAGAGGCTCAGAATAACTCCCTAACTTGACCCAAGATCACACAGCTACTAACACCAACATTTATAGCCACCCCCAACTCCCCCAACTCTTAGGCACTCCGTGATACCCCCTTAACATGGGTCCAGAGCCCCTTTTCCAAACAAATTCATCTGGACACAAAACTAATTGCAAAAGATCTGTTGACTTTACGAATGTATTTTTATTTTACAAAAAAAAAGAAAATCACTACAGGATTATTTAAAATAGGACATACTGAATTTAAAATAGCATTTGTTTCACAAAAATATTTGCAACATGACTTTTCAGAAAAATACCCAGTCCATAAACCTTAGGTACGTGGAAGAAATATATGTTTAATGTCTTTATTTATTTTATAAAAAAGGATAAATGCATTTTCAAAGTACTTCTACAACCATGTCTCACCTGTTCCTCTCAACAAGCCAAGGAAAGAAAATGAACAGGTGTTACTTATAAGAAAACCAAGGTTCCAGAAATTAAATAATTGATTTAAATAGCAACAGAACTGGACATAAAACTAGCTCTCTGATTCTTCATTCACCCATAAATAACACATACTCTCAAAAGCTCCACTAAAAATATTAGCATTAGTGGGATGGGACGATAAAGGTGCTGAGTAGGCATAAATAAATATCTGTGGGTTACAAGATTTCCGAGGGAGACGTGGAAAACCTGCAGAGCTCTTTGCCAGGTGTCTGGCATTTGTAAACTCCAGACTGTGAATTAAGAACTGCCTTGGGACACAAGTTGAGAATCTTTCAGGCCATGGAAGTTTGCAGGTGGTTGTCAGCAAATAGGACCCAGAGAGACTTAACTTTGGAAAGTGCAACTGACAATCCTCCCTCAGTTCTTGAGGGGTGTGAGCTGAGTAACAGTATTACACGCACACCCCAAAACCACAAAATTGCCCACATCCTGGGCCTATGGACCAGGGTTTCCGCTTCGGTCTCCTGATCCCCAGCTCTGATTGACAAATCCCAGAAAAAATGACTTCATGGATTTTTGTGTCTTGAAAAGCTGAGGTCCCTTCTTCCCTAATTCACTCTGGCAAGATGGAAGCTTCTCTCCCTGGTCCAGGAAAGCTGATGTTTGGTGTTTCCTGGGAGATTATGATTCTGCCTCAGATCTTTTTCTTGATTTGGTGTTTGTCTTTCCAATCGAGGGTAAGCTGTGCTCTAGTTATCAGGGGCCAAAAAGCTCAATGCTGTCCAGTTTCCCTTCTTTGTAGAACACGATATTCTCCATCAGTTTCTTTTTGGCCTCATTGATCTCGATTCTCCATGAAGTCTCTGTAGCTGATGTTCAGCAGAAAGTTTAAAGAAAGAACTTCAACAAAAGGCATTTGGAAATAGTTACTATTATTATAGTTCTTAGAAAGTCAGACTTGGTCAGTTTCTCACTTAAATCAGATTTCTGAATCAAGCCCTGAACCTAATGAGCATCTTCATTATTTCTGCCTTTGCAGTGAAGTCCCACCACCTGCCCCCACTTTTCTGAAAGAAGGGGGCTTCCATGCTCCTTCCATGGATGGGAGAGGTTGGGATGAACATTTACACCCCCTCTCTCTTTTCCCTCCTCTCTCCTCCCAGTGGGAGGAGGAGCAATAGGAGTGGTAGAGCCTGGGACATTCATTAAGCCATGTTTACTAGGGGAGAGGGACACTGCATTGAAAAGGCCTCTCAAATTTTTATTTCAGAAGAAAGCCTGGGATATTTGGAAAGGAGAGACAGAAATAGTAAGAGTTTTGACTTGGTCCCTAAGTACAATGGGGAGCCACACAAGGGCTTTAAATAAGAGGTGGCATGAGTTGTTTTTAAAAACCACTCTGGAGGCACCTGGGCAGCTCAGTCATTAAGCGTCTGCCTTCGGCTCAGGTCATGATCCCAGGGTCCTGGGATCGAGCCCCGCATCAGGCTCCCTGCTCAGCGGGAAGCCTGCTTCTCCCTCTCCCACTCCCGCTGCTTGTGTTCCCTCTCTCGCTGAGTCTCTCTGTCAAATAAAGAAATAAAATCTCAAAAAAGAAAAAAAGAAAAAAAACCACTCTGAAAATAAAAAATTAAAGTAAAATAATAAAATAAAAAATAAAAACAAGGAAGGGAGGATACAGGAAGGCTGTGTGGTCATCCAGCAAGGGGACAGTAGCTTAGTTAAGGGGGGAGGGGCGCGAGGCAATGCAGAGAAGCAGATGGAGCTGAGAGATATTTAGGCCAATGAATAGACTAGGTGATGGACCGGACATAGGGGCCAGAGAGAGAGGGAGGTATCAAGGATGACCCCCATCCGAGGTTTCTTTGTGTGCAGTCTGCTGGTAGGTGAACGACTGAATAATTAAGGAAGGCATGAATGAGCGTGATAGAAGGAATAAATGATGAGCTGAGTTAGAGACACATGAATGAGCTTGCATATGCACTCAGATCTCCACACGCTTACCATCCTGGGGAGGCTCCGGCCTGGCAGAGGCCACAGAGAAGGAGTCTGCCTGCACTCCCGCACAGACCTGCAGCCTGCCTTCTCCATCCTCTGTTGAAGGGAGTGAGGCGGTAGCCCCAGCCCGAGGTGCTACCTTCATGGAGGAGGAGGCCTCGAGGCTGGAATTGTCCACGTCGTCTGTTTCTTCTGGGGTGTTGGAGGAAGAGCCTGTGCCCTCAGAAAGCCCACTCAAAGGGAGCAACGTCTCCTGACCTCTGAGCTGCTTTTCCACAGCCGCTACAGAGCCACACACCTTGGGGAGAGAAGAGACAACAATTCTTTCTGGAATCGGGGCGCCTGGATGGCTCAGTCCGTTACGCGTTGGACATTTTATCTCAGCTCAGGTCTTGATCTCAAGGTTGTGAGTTGGGCTCCATGCTGGGCATGGAGGCCTACTTTAAAAAAAAAAAAAAAAAACCTCTTTCTGAAATCAAAAATCTTACAGATATCCCAGGCCTCCGGAGAGACAATGAAGAATCCAATGTTGATTCATATTGCTTTGTCTGGAAGAACAGCGAAAGCCCTTTGAACAGAGCTGAACTTGCCCCCATCCACCCTAGCCATAGATGAGAGCACATGACCAAGATGGACCAATCACTGTATCCCAGTCCTCTGACACGTTAATGAGCCAGGTTTGGGCACGTGACCCAAGCCGGCCAATTAGAATCCTTCTCTGGGATTTTTCTACCTAAAGCTTACTGAGGAAGGACTCCGGATTCCTTTCTAGTGGTTGACCCAGACTCTCCACCCACAAAGAAAACCCATTCACAATAGGAAAAAATAGAGACCCCTATAAAGAATAAAGCAGGGGCAAGAGATGGAGAAGTGGAGCACAAGCACAGAAACACAAATAAATGCACCTTTGCTGGTGGAGACCCTGTGGTCTAGCTGGCCTAGCAATGCCTGTCTGTCTGCTGATTGGTTACATGAGCCAATAAATTCATTCATTAATTTATCGTTCATTCACTCATTGATATACTCCCTCTCAATCTCCCTTGCTGTGAGAGTGTGTGTGTGTGTGTGAGAGAGAGAGACTAAGAGTTTGACCTGAGTTCTATCACTTTGAACTGGAAATGCCCTAAGTAATATAGATATTACTTGCCCTTGAGGGCGTTTCTAATTAGGGAGGTTAGGAAATCAGAAGGAGGCAGGGAAGGAATGTTTCTTCTTTGCACACACACACACACACACAAACGGCATACAAGCATACCCTTAATAACAATGACACATCTCACTTGCTCAACACCTTTGCAATTTACAAAGAACATTTGACACAAAATGCACAATGAGTTTTCATAGGTTAAAAAATTAAAAGATCAGAGAAGCTGGGGTGCCTGGGTGGCTCTGTCAGTTAAGCGTCTGCCTTTGGCTCAGGTCATGATTCCCAGAGTCTAGGGATCGAACCCAGTATCGGGTTCCCTGCTCAGCGGGAAGCCTGCTTCTCCCTCTGCCTCTGCCTGCAGCTCCCCCTGCTTGTGCTCTCTCTCTCTCTCTGTCAAATAAATAAATAAAATCTTTTTAAAAATAAATAAATAAAATAAAGATCAGAGAAGTTAAGTTCCTTGTCTAAGGCTACTCAGCCAGTAGGTAGCAGAGCTGACCACTGACCCTAGGCTTACTTGTCTTCAAGTTCATGACCCAGATGACCTCTCATCTTCCTAGTTTGTTTGTGAAATACTGAGGGCAAGGACAATTTCTCATTCCTCTTTGTATACTTCAAATGCCCTATCCCCTTTATTCTACACAACAAATACCTCCACATCCTTCCAGGTCCAGTTCAAATGTCACCTCTTGAGACAAATCTTCACAGTATATGCTCAATAAATATTTGTCAAGCTAAAAGCTACATTCCCTTGCAGCTATGTGTGGCCATGTCACTAGATTATGGCCTATGGAGTGTGAGAAAAAGTGATGTGTGCATTTCCAGGTCACACCTTTATTTTTTTTTTTTTTAGATTTTATTTATTTATTTATTTGTGAGAGAGAATGAGAGAGAGAGAGTCAGAGGGAGAAGCAGACTCCCCGCTGAGCGGGGAGCCCGATGCGGGACTCGATCCCCGGACTCCAGGATCATGACCTGAGCCGAAAGCAGTCGCTTAACCAACTGAGCCACCCAGGCGCCCTCCAGGTCACACCTTTAAAAGGTAGGGAGTGGGGATGCCTGGGTGGCTCAGTCAGTTAAGAGTCTGCCTTTGCTCAGGTCATGATCCCAGGGTCCTTGCTCAGTGGGGAGCCTGCTTCTTCCTCTGCCTGCTGCTTCCCCTGCTGTGCTCTCTCTCTCTGACAAATAAATATATAAAATCTTAAAAAAAAAAAAGCGGGGGGGCGGGTAGGGAGTGTGTTCTCTTTCTCTTAACCCCCTGTTCAGTGGCTGGAATGCAGATGTGATGGCCTGAGCTAGAGCAGCCATCTTAGACTCTGAACTGGAAGCCACACAGTAAGGATAGCAGAGCAACAATACAAAGGGAACCTGGGGTCCCCAATAAAGTGGCACTGTCACATCACCTCTGAACTGCCTACAGTCAAGGGGTTAAGCTAAAGAGAATAAACTTCTATCTCATTTAAAACACTGGATTTTGGAGTCTCCTCATTATAACAGCTTCTTTGAGTGTCCTTTAACTGAGACAATGAACAAAAGAACAAAATAAATGAAGACAGGAAAGCCTGAAAGAAGGAATAAGTGGTTAGGGGAGAGAGATCTTTTCAGAACGTAAATCTGATTATGTCTTGCCCCTGCTTCAAACCCCTAGTGTCTTCCTCAAAATCCTAACTGTGCCTGCAAAACCCTCAGTTACAGGGCTCCTCCTTCCTCAGGAGCCCCACCACAAGCCACTCTTCCCCGTACTTTTTGTTCTAGCCACTCTGACCTTCCAGACCCTTGACCAAGCCAGGCTTTCTCTCACCTCAGGCCATTTGCATGAGCTGTTCCGTCTGCCTGGATTGCTCTTTATCTGCTTACACATCACTTCCTCAGGGAAAGTCCCCCTGGGTGGGGCCCCATCACATGCTATCCCAATGCTCCCCACCTAGATGACTACTGTGCATTGTCTGAGAGCTTCAGGAAAGTAGAACTGGGCCTGCCTTGTTCACCGATTTATCCCCTGGGGCCCAGCACACAAGTGCTAAATGACTGGCTGAATGCTATACTGAGGGAACTGAGGGAACTGAGGGAACAGCCCCGGTGAAGAACAATGACTTGGATCTTGAGTCGCGGGTCTCTAGCTCCTGCCACGTCATAGTGCAAGATGGTGAACAAGGGAATGAACCAGGTGTCCAGAGGGCTCTGACAGAAACTCACTCTGTGGCCTCATCTTCTCTTCTCTGGAACTTTACTTCCTATAAAATGGCAGGCTAGGGCTACAGCAGGGGTGTTTGAAGATTTTTTTTTTTTCAGCTACTAAAACTTCCCTCAGATAAAATACTGAGAATCCAATATGATTATGTGAAGTGAAAGGGGGTGTCTGGTGGTAGTCATGCATGGGGCCTGCAGCTCCCCAAGCCCTCTTGCTGACGAAAGCAATTTCTGAGGTAACTTCAAGGTGCCCCTCTCTGCCAGACACCACTTGAAAATCACTCAGCTAGATGGCCTCAAAGAGTCCTCTCAGGCAGCTATTTGGTCCTTAGAAATATCTAGCAGTGGTGCCCAAATTACACATGTTACCATGGAAACCACCACTATATATCCCATCCATAGGAAAATGTTTTATTTCCTAATGTGGTGGATTTCTGGGGTATCTGCCTAAGCCCAGGGGCTAAAGATGCTCCCTTCCTCTGGGACTTAGCCCTTTCCACCTTTCTGGGGTAGACCCCCTGACCACTAGGTTTATATACTGGACCCCACTCCCCTCACCTTACCTGATTGGCCAACAGGTAGACTACTGACTCTAGGTAGGCCAAACAGGCTTTCTCAATGAGAAATTGGAATTGGGACCTGGAGACTTGATCGCTCAGTGGGGGTAGAACTATAACATATAAACAAGACAGCCATATCCCCTAGCCAAGAGGATAGAGGCAAGGAAAAGGGAGTCTACAGACAAGAGAGGAGGAATCAAGAAGATTCAGAGAAAGCAGTGTTCTGTTAACATCTGAGCCTGGGATCCTGGGCCCCCCAAGGGTGGGCGGCACACCACCCTCAGGCTCCTGAGCTACCCTTACCCATTCGCTTCCCTACTTTGCTTCTATGAGCTCCAGTACGACCTGTTGCTTGCAACCAAATACAGCCCTGGTTTATGAAGTCACTTCTAGGTAAAGGCCTCAACCCTGAGCCATACCCCAGTTCCTGGTAAAGCAGAACCATGCGGCCACCAGGACAGGAGGCCCACCCAACCCAGGGCAGGGCCCATGGCCGGGTCGGGCTGAGAAAGAGGCTCACCTCAGCCAGGCTGGCGTTCCGCCTCCTCAGGCAGAGGCAGGCGGCCATGGCCAAGGCCTCAGCGCAGTTGTCCAGCAGCCGCCCGGCTCCCTTCTCCAGGTACTTCCGACAGATCTCCTTAGCCATCACCGTTTCCACGCCCGTCTTCCTGCCGCACAGCGAGGTGCTGCTGCTGGGGATTGCACTGAGGAGTAAATCCTTCTGCGGGAAGGAGAGGATAAGCATCCCCGTGTGAGCTGCAGGGATGCGGGATTTCACCACACCTGCCCCAACCGCCCCCGCGACGGCGCCAGACGTGCAAAACCTCGAGGAAACCAGGATTTTAAGAAAGAAATGCAAGGATCCGGGGCGCCTGGGTGGCTCAGTCGTTAAGCGTCTGCCTTTGGCTCGGGTCATGGTCCCAGGGTCCTGGGATCGAGCCCCGCATCGGGCTGCCTGCTCGGTGGGAAGCCTGCTTCTCCCTCTCCCACTCCCCCTGCTTATGTTCCCTCTCTCGCTGTCTCTCTGGCAAATAAATAAATAAAATCTTTTAAAAAGAAAGAAAGAGGGCGCCTGGGTGGCTCAGTTGGTTAAGCGACTGCCTTCGGCTCGGGTCATGATCCTGGAGTCCCGGATCGAGTCCCGGGATCGAGTCCCGCATCGGGCTCCCTGCTCGGCGGGGAGTCTGCTTCCCCCTCTCCCACTCCCCGTTTGTGTTCCCTCTCTCGCTGTGTCTTTCTCTGTCAAATAAATAAATAAAATCTTTAAAAAAAATAAAATAAAATAAAAATTAAAAAAATTAAAAAATTAAAAAGAAAGAAAGAAATGCAAGGATCCAAGAAACAAGTAAAAAAGCCAGAGCTGGAGAATTGCTAAATTCCCTACACATACAGGGCATTCCATAGTACACTCCACCAAGGCAGGGGCTTAACCTAGGCCTCAGTTGCTTCATCAGGAAAATGGGGATGATAGGATCAACACAAAGATTAAAAGATATAATGCATCTAGGGGCGCCTGGGTGGCTCAGGTCAGGATCTCAGGGTCCTGGGATCCAGCAGGGAGTCTGCTTCTCCCTCTCCCTCTGCCCCTCCTACCCACCCACCCCCAGCCACCCACTGGTGCTCGAGGGCTCTCTCTCTGAAATAAATAAATAAAATCTTTAAAAAAAAAAAGATATAACGCATCTAAAGCAAAAGTGTGACACTTAACACAGAATAAAGATTCAATAGTCTATTAGTGATAATAATTAATAGTAATAATTAATAGCCACCATTTCTATACTACTACATGCTGGGTACTTTACTTACATCAATAATTTAATCTTATTAACAATTTCAGGCACGCTCTTTTATGACATAAAATACACATTTTAGGATGTAGGTTCTGACCCATGCATATTTATTTATTTATTAAAGTTTGAGAAGATTTATTTTTTTTAAGTTTTATTTATTTAAGTAATTTCTACATAAGGTGGGGCTGGAACTCACGACACTGATATCAAAAGTTGCATACTCTTCCAAATGAACCAGCCAGGCGGCCCTAACCCATGTATATTTAATAGGAGATCTACTATATAAATATTATGTACACTTATATATATATTTTATAAATTTTGTATTTACATATAAGTTTTATAACATTTTATACTATATAGAAAGCAGGAATTATGCATATAACAGAAGATATGCTACATATTTTTACATAAATTTAAATTTATATTTAAAAATACATATATTGGGGCGCCTGGGTGGCTCAGTCGTTAAGCGTCTGCCTTCGGCTCGTTAAGCATCTGCCTTCAGCAGGGTCCTGGGATCAAGCCCCGCATCGGGCTCCCTCCTCCACGGAGAGCTTGCTTCTCCCTCTCCCATTCCCCCTGCTTGTGTTCCCTCTCTCACTGTCTCTCTCTCTCTGTCAAATAAATAAATAAAATCCTTAGAAAAAAAAAAAAAATAAAAATACATATATTTATGTAAAAATATATATCATATTTATATAGTATAAATTATGTTTCATAATATTTCATAAGTATATATTTATGTATTTGCAAATATATAAATGTTACAAATACATTAAATACTTTGATTATATATTAAATATATTATAAGGAAATATTAATTATGTATAATATTGACTGATATACTATATAGCGCATTAATCTATTATATTCACATATGAAACATTGATATTTATGTTTTTATATTTGTGATATATTTATTGTGTAAATAATAAAACATTTATATATAAATTTTCCATGTATATTCTATTTGTTATATATGTTTTGTTTTTTGTTTTTTGAGAGTGAGAGAGCATGAGCAAGAGCACTAGTGAGAGAGCATGAGCAAAGGGAGAGGCAGAGGGAGAGGGAGAAGCAGACTCCCCACTGAGCTTGGAGCCCAACGTGGGGCTCGATCCCAGGACTCCAGGATCATGACCTGAGCCGAAGACAGACGCTTAACCCACTGAGCCACCCAGGGATCCCTCTATTTTCTTTTTTATACCTTCCCATACTTACTAAATGTTCTACAAGCTTAGAAAATTTTAAATTAAAAGTTTTTTGTTTGTGTTGTTTTTAATGTCAAGAGTTCCCACTTTCCCATCCATAACTATGGCCATCAGAAACCCCAGATTTTGTGACAATCTGGCACCTGCTGACCTTTCCCATCTCATCTCCTCCCCCTGTGATTCACTGTACTCAGTCACTCTGGCTTCTTTCTGTTCTTGGAAGCACCTAAACTCATCCTGCCCCAGGGCCTTTGCACTTGCTGTTCCCGCTGCCTAGAATGCTCCTCCTCTAAATCTCACTGCATCCTAGTCCCTCACTTCAGTCAGGTCTCTGCTCAGATGTCACCTTCTCCAAGAAGGCTTCCCTGACCTAAAAGACCCCTCTCCCTGCTCCTCCACTCTATCCCCTAACCTTATTTCACATTTCTTTTTTTTTTTTAAGATTTTTTTATTTATTTTTGAGAGAGAGAGCATGAGTGAGAGGGCCATGCAGGGAGCCCAAGCAGGACTTGATCCCAGGACCCCAGGACCATGACCTGAGCTGAAGGCAGATGCCCAACTGACTGAGCCACCCAGGAGCCACTTATTTCACTTTTTTTTTTTTTTTAATTTGAGAGAGAGAGAATGAGAGAGAGCAAGCACATGAGAGGGGGAGGGTCAGAGGGAGAAGCAGACTCCCTGCCGAGCAGGGAGCCCGATGAGGGACTCAATCCCGGGACTCCAGGATCATGACCTGAGCCGAAGGCAGTCGCTTAACCAACTGAGCCACCCAGGCGCCCTATTTCACATTTCTTAATAGCACATCTCACTGGCCTGGAATTACACACATTTCCATTTACTTGAATACAGTTTGCTCTCCCCCACTAGAATGAAAGTTCCAAAAACTTCCTCCTGCTCACCTCTATATCGCCAAATCCAAAAACAGTGTCTGGCACATAGTAAGTACTTCACAAATGTTTTCACAAATTGTACATCCTAACTTATTTTTTAGCTAAATTTCTTTTCTTTTTTATGTCATTTTATTTTTTATTTTTATTTTTTTAAAGATTTTATTGATTTATTTGCGAGAGAGAGAATGAGAGACAGAGAGCATGAGAGGGAGGAGGGTCAGAGGGAGAAGCAGACTCCTCGCCGAGCAGGGAGCCCGATGCGGGACTCGATCCCGGGACTCCAGGATCATGACCTGAGCCGAAGGCAGTTGCTTAACCAACCGAGCCACCCAGGCGCCCTGTCATTTTATTATTTTTAACAGAAGTGACTCATTAAATATAAAACTAATTTTTATTGCTTTATACAGATTTTCATAAAAATACATTTACAACTCTGAAAAAAAAGATTATCAGAGATTATCAGGCATGGGCTGCGATATTTGCTTCAAAAACAAAACAAGACAGTCACCACTCTGCCTTAGTTTCCCCATCCAGAAAATGGGTTGTCTGAGGATCCAATAACACCTACATGCCTGACACTGTAAGGAATTCAATACCTGGAGACTAAAAACCTCCAGCTAGCCATGGTTGCCTCTATGAATACCCTTTTGCACAATTCTTTCATGTGAGCTCTGCCTTAAAAGGTATCATGGTGTTTAAAGTTGATAAGTCAAAAAATACCAGGAGAGTGTTATTTTCAGATATAGAAGTTACCACCATCTGAAACAGAATCAGAAACTGTTCAAAAGGGGCATCTGGGTGGCTCAGTCGGTTAAGGGTCTGCCTTCGGCTCAGGTCATGATCCCAGGGTCCTGGGATCGAGCCCCACGATGGGCTCCTTGCTTCGCGGGGAGCCTGCTTCTCCCTCTCCCTCTGCCTGCTGCTCCCCTTGCTTGTGCTCTCTCTCTCTGTCTAATAAATAAAATCTTAAAAAAAAAAGAAAAGAAAAGAAAGAGACTATTCAAAACAACTGGCCTGAAAGAATGATAGAAGCAGAGGCTCACCATTTGACTCCCCCCAGTGAAGTTGTGGATCTCATCTGGCAAGAGTCATCAGGAGATGCTAAGAACACTCAGGGGTAGGGTGATGAAGGAACTTAGGGATGGGGGGAGTCAGCAACTGCACCTGGACCCACTGATGAACCTCAGCACTGGAAGGAGGAGGACCCACTATGTGCCTCATGTTGTGATGCTGTGGGAAGCACCAGGGACCACCCAGGAAGCAGCACTGATCATGAATCTAACCAAGTCTCAGGACAAGAGGTAGAGAGAAACACGTTAAGAATACCACAAGAATGGGAGGTGGGGGCTGGGTACCTCAGTCAATTGAGCGTCTGACTCTTGGTTTTGGCTCAGGTCGTGATCTCAGGGGCATGAGATGGAGCCCCTTAGTTAGGTTCTGTGCTTGGCATGGAGTCTGCTTGAGATTCTCTCTCTCCCTCTGCTTCTGCCCCTTCCCCCACTCGCACACGTGTGTGCTTTCTCTCTCTCTCTTTCTCTAAATGAATTTTTTTTTAAGTCTTTAAAAAAAAAAAAGAATACCACAAGGATGTAAAAATCCAGAACATGAGAGACTTACAGAACAAATGACTCACTTTATGCAAAAATGCAATGAGATATGGAAAGAAAACATGGGGAGGGGTGCAGTTGGGAGAACAGAAGAGTTTCAAGTGCTGCCTGGCTGGCTCAATCAGAAGAGCATGTGGCTCTTGGTCTCAGAGGTTGTAAGTTCGAGCCCCACATGGGGTGTAGAGATTACTTAAATAATTTTAAAAAAACTTAAAAACTTAAAAAAAAAAGCTCTACTCCTCTTCATCAGTTTGAGAGGAAGCACCTTTCCTGACTTGATGTTGAGGCCATTAGAACAGCTGGCTTTTTTTATGTTTCAAGAAACATAGTTATTTGTTTAAAGATGTATCTATTTATCGAGGGGAGGGAGTGGGGGAGGAGCAGAGGGAAACGGAGAGAAAGTCCCAAGCATAAGTCCCAACATACGGCTTCATCCCACCACCCCAAGATCATGACCTGAGCTGAAACCAAGAGTCAGATGCTTAACCGACTCTGCCACCCAGGGACCCCTTTTTTATTTTTCTAAATATTTGTAAGAAACATAATTAATGGTAACATGTGGACTTTGTATCAGTTTCAAATAAACCAACTTTAATGATTTTTTTTTTATTTATTCATTTGAGACACAGAGATACAGAGAGAGAGAGAGAGAGAGTGCATGAGCAGGGAGAGAGGCAGAGGGAGAGGGAGAAGCAGGCTCCCCACTGAGCAGGAAGCCCGATGCGGGGCTCGATCCCAGGACGCTGGGATCATGACCTGAGCCGAAGGCAGACGCTTAACCATCTGAGCCACCCAGGCGCCCCTCAAACAAACCAACTTTAAAAAGCAATTTTTGAGACAACTTGGGAAATTTAAACATGGAATGGGCATTAAATGATATTAAGGAATTAAGAAAACTATTTTATGGGTGGAATAACATAATATCTTGGATATGCTTTAAAATACACACACACATACACACACACACACGTTTTTAAATTTATTTATTTGAGAGAGAGTGAACAAGCACAAGCAGGGGGAGCGGCAGGCAGAGGGAGAAGCAGGCTCCCTGCTCAGCGGGAAACCTGCTTCTCCCTCTTCCTCTGCTTGCTGCTCTGCCTACTTGTGCTCCCTCTCTATCTCTCTCTCTCTGTCAAATAAATAAATAAATAAATAAATAAATAAATAAATAAATAAATAAATAAATAATTTTTTTAAAAAAAAAGAAATAAGAACAGGAAGCAGGGAGAAGGGACTGACTATAAAGTTGCCCAAGGGAATTTTCTGGAATGATGAAAATACTCCATATCTAGATTATGGTGGTGTTGGTTACATAACTGTCCACACTTTCCAAAATTTATACCATTCTGTACACCTCACAAGTGTGAATTATACCTCAACAGAAATGAACGCACATGTCCACAGTGAGACCCGCACAGAAAAGTACCTAGCAGCTACAGGTATAACAGTCAAAAACTGGAAACACACCAAATGTCCATCAACAGGTGAGCGGACACACGGTGGCACATCCCTGCAATGGAACATTACTCAGCAAAACTAAATGAACCATGGACCCACAAAAGAGCATGGGACGTATCTCAGAATAACCATGCTGAGTGGAAAAATCCAGACACCAGAAGAGCCAACTCTCTCTGATTTCATTGATATGAAAGTCCAGAGAGTGGAACCTCATGCGGTGACAGAAAGCAGATCAGTGGCGGCAGGGGATGGCAGGGTCTGGGAGGCGCGGGAGGGCAGGATTACCAAGGAGAAGAGGTAACTTCCAGAGTAGTAGGCACGGTCACGAACATGACTTGGTGAAGATTTCACAGATATATACATATGTCAAAATTCATCACGTTATACACTTCATTCTCACTACTTATAAACATTATAAACTTATTTATAAATAATTGCATGGAATTACCAGGGTGTGTGATTATACTGTAATTTCCTTCACCACCTCCCAACTGACAGATATTTTACTTGTTTGTAGCTGTTTTCTAACATAAATAACGCTACAGTGAACAGCCGTGTCCGTCTTTCCTCCCTTGTATGTATGTGTCCCTTTGAATAAGTGAAATGACCGCATCAGAAGGCACACCCATGTTAAACTTCGATGGAAACCACCCGATGACCTTCGGAAAACACTGTGGCCACAAACACTCCCCCGAGGGTGGAAGAGAGGCCTGCTTCTTCCCACCACTAGGTGCTAGCAGTTTTCATCTCTGATTTGAATCTTAATAACATGCTCAATCTTCATTTATTAAGGTTTTTTAAAAAAATTCTATCCTCCACATTTTTTTAAAGTAAACTCTACGCCCAACATGGGGCTTGAACTCACGACACCAAGATCAAGAGTCGCGCGCTCCACTGACTGAGCCAGCCAGGCGCCCCCTCCTCCACATTTTTAGAAACCATCAACAAAAACACCTTCTAGGAAATCTCACATAAGTATCTCAAAAGACTCCGCTTGCGACGTTCATCTAGGGAGACCCAGAGGACTGTTAGGGAATTCACCCCAAGAAAACCGTCAGAATATGAGAAACCACCTCAAACTGCCCCAAACCACATCTGAGGTGCTGAAACCCACCTCTTTGTAATATCTGGGACCCAGTCTCCAAAAGTGGAATGACTTTCTGTGGGTAGGAAGGCCTTCAGCTCCCCACCCCAGGGCCCAAGGGATGTTTTGGGGGCCCAGTCACCAAAAAAAGCCAGCTGATCTAATGGCCTCAACATCAAGTCAGGAAAGGTGCTTCCTCTCAAACTGATGAAGAGTAGAGCTTTCACAGGATTTGGAACTCTGCAGAAGACATGGGTTCAAATCCCAGTTCCACCACTGATCTCACTGTGGGGGGGCGGGCGTGACACAAGTCTCTTCACCTTGGCCTTAGTTTTCTCATCTGCAAAATGGGGATGATAATAATCCTGAATTCATATGGCTGGACTGTCATGAGAATTAAACAGTCAGCAGAGTGTCAGGGTTAAGAACTCAGGAGCTGCAGTCCAGAAGACCTGACGTGGAAGTCCGTCTCTGCCACTTAGCAAAGCCGAGATCTCGGGTGAACCTCGGAGCCTGCTTGTTCAAGGGCAGGTGAACGTCATGACCCTGTCAATCTTGGGGGGATTTTGTGATGACTTAGAAAGATAATATATGTAAAGTGCCAAACACAGAGTCTGGCTCTGCTGTTATATTTTTGAAATGACCCTGTATGTGTATATATGTGAATGATAGTTCTTTGAACCCACAAAATGAAAATTATTGCTTTTATTAAAGGAACCTGTTAAAGAGGGCTGACTTTTACCAACTTGAAGACAAATCCTATTTGACTGCCAGATGTGTAAAGAGAAGAAACGGGATTCCCCTAAACATTCTAAGTTCTCTTATCATGAACTTGGCTGGCTGGTAAGAGGGGGAGAGGTTAAGGTTACTTTGCAAATCAAACTGCAGACTGAGACCTCATAACCACCTGTAAAATGGGTGGAGTGGAGGTCCTTGCCCTCCTGACCCCCTCCCCACAGCCCCCAGTAGCAAGCCAGAAGTGACTGGTTCCCTTACCAGGTAAACGGGGCTTCGGTTGTTATCCATTGCAGGGATGCCAGTGAGGACCTCAGCTAGCACCTGGAGAGAACATGCAGTTAGCACGGTTCAGACACTCATGCAAAAGTTCAGGCAGGAGATTCAGGCCAAGAGCAACGATTCTTCTTAGTAACAAAGGCTGAGCTCCAGGCCCAGCTCTGCCATTTACCAGTACAGACACTTGCCCCAAATTGGGAACATGGGAATATCACTAAATACCTCCTCCTAACTAAACACACCACCCAGCTGCTAGTAAAAGGTTCAAATGTATAGCAAGTCAGGGAGGATGGAAACCAAACGTGTGCGTATTACCGTCAGTTTTACATGTATATCCATATAAATATATAATATGTATGTTTATATATGCATACTATATACTTATATAAAAATATGTATATATAAATGTGTGTGTAAATATGTATATTTACATACACATACTATATATTTATATATAAATGTGTATATACACATACACATATCACATTTTTCTATATATACATGTATCTACACACACACACTATATTTTAAAGATCATTTCATTTAAAAACCCATCAGAAATGGTAAGCAGGCGGGCGCCTGGGTGGCTCAGTTGGTTAAGCTTCAGACTCTTGGTTTAAACTCAGATCATGACCTCTCAGTTGTGATATCGAGCCTGGCGCTGGGCTCTGCGCTGAGCCTGGAGCCTGCTTAAGATTCTCTCTCCTCGGGCGCCTGGGTGGCTCAGTCGGTTAAGCGACTGCCTTCGGCTCAGGTCATGATCCCAGGGTCCTGGGATCGAGCCCCACGATGGGCTCCCTGCTCTGCGGGGAGCCTGCTTCTCCCTCTCCCACTCCCCCTGCTTGTGTTCCCTCTCTCACTGTGTCTCTCTCTGTCAAATAAATAAATAAAATCTTTAAAAAAAAAAAAAAAGATTCTCTCTCCTCTCCCTCTGCCCCTCCCCTCTACACACTCACACTCTCTCTAAAAAAAAAAAAGTCAGGGGTAAACAAAAATCAGGAGTGAGAGTGTGAAGGTAGGAATACCACAACAATAATCATCTTGATAAGTGTAGGGTACTCTGCTAACTATATACATTATCTTATTAATCTCCATATATGTCACTATCCCATTTTACAGAGGACAAAACAGGCCCAGAGTTAGAGGTGAGGTACCTGAGGTCACAGAGCTGAAAGTAACTAAGCTGGGGCTCAAACCCACACTCTTAAGCCCTACACTGGATTGCCTGGCAGCCTCAGGGTTCAGTCCTGCTGGGTTTTAGAAGGGCAAGCCCCACTGAGCTTCACTGAGCCCCTCAGGGTGGAGCTGATGGGGGCAAGGAAACCAGAAGAGCCCACGGGAGACAGAAGGAAGGAGAATCTGGCATCTGGAGGTCAGGATCAGAGCAGAAGGTGGCTCGGGAGGGCACTAGTGGGAGAGGTGGACTGACAAGAGACGGAGCAGAGAGAGAGGAAGCACAGAGTTTGAGGCTCGAGAGGAAGAGAGAGGGCACGGTCCGAGAGGCAGCTATTTGCTCTTGGCAAAGGCCAGCCAAACACTGTCGCTTTTCTCAGCCAGCATTTCCCAGACTGGGTTCCATGGGACACTGGTGTGGAGAGAGACTGAGGAAACAAGGTTCCACAGTCAAATGAATTTGGGAAGTGCTGAGTACCATTTGCCCAGCTGTGGTGAATTCACAATTACATTAAAGGCTCATTACCATATTAAAGTCTCTGATTAATTTTGTGGTAAAGAAATCTGCTTGACTCTGCTTAACCCAGCATTGGTCATACCTATTTGGCCACAAAACCCTTTAAATACATCAAACCTACAGAGACCTCAAGGGTGTTCCATAGAATGTACTTTGGGGACTGCTATACTCAGACCATGAGCTCCTGGGGGAAGGACTGTGTTTTAGTGACATTTTTATTCCAACTGCCTAGCACACAGTGATGACAGGACGGTGGTGGTGAGGAGCGAGGGGGGATGCATAGGTGGATACTGAATGGATGAGTGGCAGTTGAATGGATGGATATTGGATGAGTAGTTGAATGGATGACTGGACAGATGGATGGACAAAATGAACAGACAACTGGATAGACAATTAGATGGCTGGCTGGCTGGCTGGCTGGCTGGGAAATAGAGAAGGAAGGAGCTTCACAGAAACTGCTATACTTCAAGGGTTGGCAACCTTTTTCTGTAACAGGCCAGACAGTAAGTATTTTAGGCTTTGTGGGCCACAAACCAAATCTCTGTCACATATTCTTCTTTTTTTTAAAGATTTCATTTATTTATTTGTGAGAGAGAGAGCATGAGCAGGGGGAGGGGCAGAGGGTAGAGGGAGAAGCAGGCTCCCCACCGCAGGGAGCCCGACGAGGAGCTCAATCCCAGGACCCCAAGTTCATGACCTGAGCCGAAGTCAGACGCTTAAATGACTGAGCCACCCAGGCACCCCACATATTCTTCTTTTATTAGCAGTATTATTACATCTTTTATAAATGTAAAAACTATTCTTAGTTATAAGCTGTACAAAATATGCCCCGGGCCATAGTTTGCCAACCCCTACTATATTTTGATGGACTATATCTAGGGGCCTCTATTATATCTTCTGCTTACAAAGGAGCTGTGGGAAGGACAAATAAGGACAGGCCCAAGGCCAAGCAGAGAAGGGAGCTCTTACGATTCCACAGCTGAAGATGTCCACTCGTTTTGTCAGCTGCCCCACCCTGATGAAATCTTCCGGCAGATATGCGGCAGAGGCCTGGAAAAGGTGAGTCTTCATCATGGTATATTTTGACCTCTTGTTGTTAGGACACAGGTGAGCCATTGGATGAGCCAGCTTGGGGGTAAAGTTCTGGTCTAGCAAAACATTGGAGCTGTGGAAAAGAAAGCAGAGGGAGGGGCGCCTGGGTGACTCATTCGTTAAACTTTTGCCTTCGGCTCAGGTCATGATCCCAGGGTCCTGGGAACGAGCCCCGCATCGGGCTCCCTGCTTGGCGGGAAGCCTGCTTCTCCCTCTCCCTCTCCCACTCCCCCTGCTTGTGTTCCTGCTCTCGCTCTCTCTCTCTGTCAAATAAATAAATAAAATCTTTTTTTAAAAAAGAAAGAAAACAGGGCGCCTGGGTGGCTCAGTTGGTTAAGCGACTGCCTTCGGCTCAGGTCATAATCCTGGAGTCCCAGGATCGAGTTCCGCATCTGGCTCCCTGCTCGGCAGGGAGTCTGCTTCTCCCTCTGACCCTCCTCCCTCTCATGCTCTCTGTCTCAAATAAATAAATAAAATCTTTTTAAAAATAAATAAATAAATAAATAAAATTAAAAAAGAAAGAAAACAGAACTTTCTCACTTGGAGCTGGACAAGAAGAGGTTGCCATGGAGAGCTTTTCAGAAAACAACTTCATGATAAGCAGCATTGGCCCCGGCAAGTTAAGGGTCACTTTAGACCCACCATCTGGATTTTCTGAGCCAGCCCTGGTGAGGGAAGGGAGTGGCAACCCACTCCCACCAGCAAAGGAGGATGGAGCTAAGATTAGTTGTGCTGCCCCAGGAATGGCATTTGGGGTAGCCAACAAGGTGTGGCCTTCTTGGCCCCCAAAGATGTCAAACCCTCATCAACTTCAGCTTGCTAAGACCATGGGCTATGTAGGCTTGGTCCCCTCTGAAACTGTTCTGACCCCCAGCTCTGGCCCGACTGACTCGAGTCTAAATGCCACCATCCTCTGTGACTGGTCCTGCCCAGAGCATGGGGAATACGAAGAACAATAAAAACATTCTTGGACCTAGGCACCTGACCTGTGGGTGTCAACACTCTCAGAAGGTACTTCAAAGGAAAAAACAAACAACAAGCGAGAACACAACTAAGTTACATGTGTAAAAATAATCAAACTAACCCTAAATAGTTGTTTAAAAAATAGACATCAGGAGCACCTGGGTGGCGCAGTCGGTTAAGCATCCAACTCTTGGTTTTGGCTCAGGTCATGATCTCGGGGTCATGGGATCAAGCCCCACATCGGGCTCCATGCTCAGTGTGGAATCTGCTTGGGATTCTTTCTCCCTCTGTCCCTCCCCCCCAACCAAATAAATAAATCTTTAAAAAAAAAAACAGACATTAAGTCCAATATCCACTGTTAGGAGTGGTTAAGTAAATTATGGGCCAATCCCTTCAACGGAAAACTAAAAAGTCACTAAAAATGATGGCATGCAACATGCGGAAAGATTTGCCCTGTTTAAATAAAGGGGTAAAAAAGAAAATATGAATTGGTAAGCAGGTGACAGTGCTCCCTTAGGGCTAAGACTTCTGTGTGGGCAGGTGCTGAAGAAAGGGAGGCCAGGCGATGAGTCAGGGCACCAGGGCCAGAATGACCTCTCACCCTTTCATTTCCTTTCTTGCTATTACAGCTGTTTGTGCAATCAGACAAAAATCAGGGAGAAAAAAAGAGGACAAGGCTTCCACTTGCCAAATAGAGAACTTTGAGGAAGTATGAGTTCTACAGTTTCAAGGTCAGTTTTGCCAGATTTTCTGGTATTTTCTGGAATCTCTCCCCATGCTGCCAGTCCCCAGGCAGGACTCTCTTGTTCTTGGGAGCACGGTGCTAAGATACTGGGTTGCACGCCTACCCTGCAGGAAGCTTCCCTGACATGAGTTGCTTTTGCCAACAGATACATAAGCAGGGGGTGGGTGTCCAGGAAGACTCTGAGCGGGGAGCTCAAAATCCTAGGGGGCTTGGCCTAAAGCTCCAGGATCGGGTCCAGACCAGCTGCTGGGTTGGAAGTAAAAGGCCTCAGGGGTGTGGGGTGCTCAAAAAAGACAAGCATAGTGATAGGTGGGCAGTGTATAGGGACAGCAGAAACCCTGATTTTTGAGGGAATAACAAAGAAAGAGAGAAGAGATCCAAGGTTGGTGAGGAGGGAAGAGCCATCCAAAGAAGAGAGACCTGGGGTGCCTAGGTGGCTCAGTCGGTTAAGCGTCTGCCTTCAGCTCAGTTCATGATCCCGGGGTCCTGGGATCGAGCCCCACATCGGGCTCCCTGCTCAGCAGGAAGCCTGCTTCTCCCTCTCCCACTCCACCTGCTTGAATTCCCTCTCTCACTGTCTCTCTCTCTGTCAAATAAATAAATAAAATCTTAAAAAAAAAAAAGTCTTAATATTAAAAGAAAAAAAGCAAAGAAGAGAGACCGAGGAAGAGGGAGGGGAAGGGGCGCAGGAAGGTGTTCAGCTCTGCGCCACAGGGCAGGCCCTCGGCAGGGTCCAGCCCACCACTCTCACCTCTTGACGTTGCCGTGGATGATCTCCAAGCCGTGCAGATGCCCCACAGCTCGGAGCAGCCCAGAGCAGATGCCGGCACGCTGGGGCCAGAGGAGGGGGTCTGCGCCTCCCTAAGGAAAAGAGAAAGGGGCAGACACAGTCACACGTCTGCCTTTTCAAAGTCCCAGCGGCCTCCTGTTTCTTCTCCAGACCTTCACGTGCTCTGCAACAGGGACTGGCCAGCACGGCGTACCGGCAGCGTACCAGTTCCGACATCAGAAGACCTAGACGTAAATCCCAGCTCAGACACGCACTAGCTGTGTGACTTTGGGAAAGACACTTGATATCCCTGAGCCTCAGTTTCTTCTTCAGTTACAAAATGGAAATGTTAATCCCTATGCCTCTCTAGGATTGCTCTAAGGACTCAGAGGAGGATATGGTAGGGAGTATATGGTATATGAGTATACGGTATGCCCCTAGTGTGGTGCCTGCCACACAGTGGGTGCTCAGTGACCTGCAGCTGTTTTGAAGCATGATTATACAGAGGCAGGTCTGGAATCTTCCTCTAGGAGGGGACGCCTGGGAGAGAGGCTAAGGAGCTTGTGATAGCACACCAAGCACATGGGCCTTATGCCAATTTTACGTGTATTTGGGGAGGCTTCACAGGGGCTGATGGGGATTGTGGGGTGAGCTAAAACCCCCACCATCTCCAGGTTCTGCCACTGTTGTTCTAAGACTGAAACTCCAGGCTCAATCACAACTTATTTTTCAAGTCCTGTCGTAGGCCCCACATCCTCTAAGAGCTGCCTTGCCAACCGATTCCCTCTCAAAAACTCTGAAATCCAGAGCCACATGAACCCTGTTTAAATTCCAGCCCTGACACCTGTCAGCTGTGTTCCTTTGGGCAGGTCACTTTGCCTCTCTGTGCCAGAAACTCCTCTTTTGGAAAATAGGGGATACCTCTTGAGTTGTAGCAAGGCCTGAAGGGAACATGTGCAAAACCTTTATCGTGGTGTCTCGCACCATGCGAGAGCACAACAAACCTAACAATCATTATTATACCATGAATACTGCTTTGTCTGGTCTCTTTTAAGGGAAGCAGTATTTCTCTTGGGGAATAAATCTTCCCCCTATTTCACGATTTTATGGGAAGGAGGTTTGTTTGCTTTTAAAACTGTAATTTTAATAGGTATTATGCTCACGTGCTATAATATGTGAAAGGTACTGAAAGGTATATAGTAAAATTTCCTTTCCTGTCCCATGCCCCAGCTACCTAGCTCACTTCCCCAGAGGCAGCCAAAGCAACAGTTTTTTGTAACCTTCCAGAGATAGCCCATAAAGACACAAGCAAATAGACATATAATAGAATAGCATTTTTAATAAAAATTTGCTTCTACTTCTCCATACTCTGTATCTCTTAATTATTTTTCTTGTCCTATTGCATTGACTAGCACCCCCAGAACAATGTTAAATAAAATTAGTACTATGGATACCTTTGTCTTGCTCTTGAAGTTCCTCTTCTCAAATAATTTTTTTATAAGTTTTTACCTGAAGATGTTTAGCCAGATCTCATCTATCCCAGCCTAACTTCTCTCTGGATGACCCCTCTCCCTTCTGGAAGTCCTTAAACCTTGAGTCCCTAACTGGATGCTACCTAGTGCTGTTCTCTGACCATGACCCAGCCCCTTACCTGACCCTGGAGTCTGTCCTGTAAAGAACCATTTGCCATGTATGGGTAGATCAAGCTGTAAAACTGATTTCCAGTGCAGAAGCCCAGCAGAGGTAAGACGTTGGGGTGGCAGCATCTGAAATCAGGTATTAGTGCAGAGGTGAGGAGTCAGACAGAAAGAAGAATCAAAGACTGCTCCACTTCCTCACCTCCCACCCCTCTTCTACCCCCTCTACCCCAGTGAGGTCACCAGTGACTTCCCAGGTACCAAATGCTCTGACCCCTGAGGGCCCAGCACCAGGGTAGA